>NW_020272615.1:0-18154 GCF_003268045.1 Sipha flava
CTGTAATGGAAAAATTATGGACTCAGAACATACAAAAACACTCTACTCACCCTGTATAAATTACATATAAGGTATGAATTAATAATTATATTACTCTATTATTATTATTATAAATATAAATGAAGAGTTACTTACAACCAAATGATATATATAATTATATGATTAATGTTTTCTTTCTCTATATCTCTGTAGCAAGTTATTTATGGCTTTTGAACCTTTTTTTTTTTGAAGGGTTCATGACTCGGGAATCCCGCCAACTACTGAAAACATGATACTGAGTACACATATTTGTTATTTCTTGTTGTAGTGGTGGGAATAATCGTTCCAATCGGTACAGTTACAATAAAGTACCGATTCCAAAATACTCGTTACATCAGTACAATCGTTACATTATTTCTTTAGTTACACTTGTACTCACATTCGTATATTTTCTCGCGGAACGATAAAAATACATAAATTCAAATGTTTACTCATTCTTGCAATGGATATTTAATATTTATGAACGAATATGCTTCGTAGCTCGTAGGCCTATTATACAACACTATTTTACTGTATTTGGGAAAAATTAACTTTAAATAATTAAATTTGTATCAGAAACACTATGTTTTTGTAAACATTGTTTACAATATTATGAATCATTATATAAATATACATTTGAAATGCTTAATCAAAAATTATCATCGTTTTAATATTTTTCCAATCGCTACAATTATATTAAATAAACTATAGATTCAAAAAAAACAAACCACATAAATTATAAACATATTTATTTTCAGCAAAAATAATTATAAAAATACAAAAAAAAATCACTTCACTTTACCCTAGAAAAAAAAATAATAACAATAAAATAAATAAAATCAAACTTCTAAAATTAACTTAGTTACTTGCCTAAGCCAAAATTGGATAAAAATTAAAAATTAAATAATAGTATTTAATAATTACTGTTTAAAAATATCAACATTTCCATGTTTTTTGTTGACAATCTATTACGTCTTTCGGAAATGGTGTAGCCAGCTTTTGAAAAGGTCATTTCACTCGGAACTGATGTTCATGGAACACACAAACGCAATAACATCAAATCAAATAAATTTGGATAGATTTTTTTTCTGTCATTCCACCATTTACGAGGATCTGATTTTCGGTTCAGTATAGATTCATTCAAATATCTATCCAACTCCACAATAGCCTCAGATGTTGGTATGTTGACTGAAGTTGAAGTAGACACCTAAAAATCATAAACTAATTTTATAAATCACTTAAATATCAAAATATCACTGATAATATAATGTATGTACCTGACAGTCAAACTGTTGCCAAATTTCAGAAGTTTCGTTTCCATGATCGGTCGGTATGGTTTTCTCATTTTCTTCATTTTCTGCTGGACTTTGATTTATACGAATAATTGTTGCAACTTTTTGTACTATCTTTTCGTATGTTTTTTGATATGTATACTGATTATTAATGCTTTTTTTTTAAACCGTGGGTCTAAAATAGTTGCTTCTATTAAAATAGGCTGGTTTTCGATATTTTAAAATTTAGCATTGGCTTTTATTACCATTTTAGAAAGCATCAAATGTATAGCATTTTGTTCTTTTTCTTTATTTTTTATATGTGAATGTAACGCTTTTATTAAAATTAACACTTTTGAAATCGAAATGTCTTTTTTGCTACTTAGTTCGATAGTAACTTCTTTAAACAGTTTAAATATCGCACAGTAGTATTTTATTAGTTCAAAGTCTTCGTGTACTAAATTATCCATATTACCTATTATTGCAATTGTACTCATAAGAGGTTCTTTATTATCGATACACCGTTGAAACATGTCATACGTGGAGTTCCACCGCGTACAAATGCCGGGTCCACACAGAGACGACACAGAAACAAAACAAAAACAAAACACAATCTCAATTTTTTTTAGTTCGAAAAAATAAAACACAAACAAAACATGTGTCCATACTGAGTTCAGTAAAAATTAAACAAAAAATGAACAAAATTAAAACATTTTGTTTGTGTTTTGTTTTTGTTTTCTCTTGTCCATACCAAACAAGTTTGTTTCGAAATTACACCAAAGATATTATAACTTATAGTTGAAAAGAACATTATTTTTACCTGACTTCCTTCAGTTAAACCAGCTTCTCGAGATTTCCTTGGTTTATTCTTGTCTTGAAGAAAACTCATCAAGTCGTACCCGAACCACTTTGCACGGAAATCTCTTCCCGCTCCAGATTTTTTCATGGCCTTATATGCACGTCTCTCCCTGGAGTATTGTGAATACACATTTTTCAATTTCCGATCGATTTCATTGGCATCTGTACTTAGTTGTATACCAATTTCTTTTAATGCATCTGCTTTCTTGAATTTATTTTTGTAGTTCAAATTAGTTGCATCCCACAATATGGGTGATTCCCGGTACAGCTCTATAAGCTTGCACGTGTCATCTACATTCCATTTTTTTTTCGTATTCATTGTAATTATTATAATATAAAATATGAATTATGAATTATTATATAAATATTATACCCAAGTATGAAAATATGGAAATTATAAAATAAATAATTGAACTGAACTACACTACACAACAAACTAATTGGTACTAAACGCCTAAATCGCACTATCACACTAATAATATTAATATAAACGAAATATTATTTTTGACTGTTGGTTATTTTTAAAACATTGTCCACACACGATCGACAATATTCTCCAAAACAACAACAAAACAAAAACCTTTTGATGTTTACCGACACCGCTCGGGACATGACTTTGTTTTTAAAAACACGAACAATTTGTTGGGAAAAACACAATTGTTTCGAAAATGTCTTGATTTTGCCGAAAAACACAGAGTTTCTGTTTTGTTTTACTTTTGTCGTCTCTGTGTGGACCCGGCAAAACGTCTTGAATTAATTTTAATCCCGGGTATTCCATTTGTTTTTATGTATTTTTAAGTTTTAAATTTGCTTTTATACTTCGTTTAAAATATTCAACGATGGTTTTTTACTTTTTTGTGAACGTTTTCTATTTCACCTAATCCAGATTGTGCAATTAGATTTAATGTGTGCGCTAAACAGGGAATATGACGCCAATTTTGATTCATGCCGATTGCTGATGTTATATTCGCAGCATTGTCACTCACAGCAACTTTTACTTTTTCTGTTATATTCCAGTCTTTAAAATAATTATTTAAAAATAATGACAAACTTACAGCTGTGTGGGATTCCACCACGTTAAAACTTCCAAGTAAAAATGTTTTTAAAACATACTCTTCTGGATCGATAAAATGTACAGTGACAGCAATAAAACTATCATTATTTATGGAAGTCCAGCCATCAGTTGTAAAAGAAATATATTTGGCATTCAATAAATTATTTCTAACTTTTTATCTTGTTTTCTCATACAACTGTGGTAAAATAGATTTCGAAACAGTTTTCCTCGATGGTAACTAATACCTAGGATTTAATAAATAAATGAATTTTTTAAATTCAGCATTTTTTACTAAACTGAAAGGTTGGAATTCTTTTGAAATAATAACTCCTAGCTGTTCATCAATTGTTTTTTGTTTTGAAACAGAAAGTGGTTTATTGTTAATAAAATACGAATCTACACTTTTTTGTATGGGACGAGATTTATTTATGACATTAATTGCATTGATTGATGTAAAAGGTTGGTTTTGATCATTATTTGTTTCGGGTGTATTTTGCTTATTTAGTTCATCAACATTTTGTTCAATCATTTCATTAATACGCGGATGTTTTCTACTTTCACATTGAATTATGTGTTTTCGCTTTAAGTGTTTACTTAAGTTTGTAGTTGATCCGCCTTTATAAGACACCGAATTTGAACAATACGAACATTTAGCCATTACACTGTTAATATCCGAATAATGATTCCATACATCGCTTTTTTTTCTGTCCATTATTATAATATTTACGAAAATATGAATAAAAATGAATAGGTCTGTCTATAGTCTATTCAAAATGAGATGATGACTCGGCGGCGACCAGTTTTGGTCAGCCGCCGGTCATACTAGGTGCGTTACCCCAGCACCCGCACTTTCGAAATCATGAATTGTAATCAAGCAGTATTATGTACTTTATTTTGTACAATTTTGTACAACCAAAATTAAATTTTGTACAACCCCCGAACCTCCCCGAAATTCAATTTCATTTTACGGGTGCTGGTGTAACGTTACCCCAGCACCCGGATCAACTTATTTTCACAAATTTCAACTTTAAACCGTACAGTATTATGTACTTTATTTTGTACAATTCCCAAACCAGAGGCGGCTTGTAGAGTTCATAGAAGTTCGAGTACAAAATTCTAATATTTCCCCTTTATCTATTATCATAGTTTACGACCTTCAACTTCTGTTGGGAATTCATTTAATTAAATTCTTTATTATGTACTAAATTATTTTCCATTTTTATAGGTTAATTCTATATTCTGGAACATCTATGTTAATACTTTTTATTAAACTTTTAGATTCTTAACGGAGTGATGAACGTGTTTATTTTACAATGATGTGTGCTTTTTTTTATTTTTTTTTTATTGTCTGTCATCACGTTTTGGAGTGGTAATAGTGCTTTGATTTTTGACTTCAGCCCCTCTTTAATAATTTAATTTAATCTAGTTTATACTTTAGGTAATTAATAGGAAAACATATTGCTAAATCATTTGCGTAAGTTGTATCATTGTGTAAAGTACGAAATAAAAATTGTCCGCCCCTCTAAATCTTTAAAAATGTGCCGCTCTGGGCAACGGGACCCATGGCCCCTATCTAAATACGCCCCTGGTTGTTAGTGCGTTAAATATTTACGTAAATAAATATCAAATATAATAAATATTGTGTCCCGAAAAAATATCGACAAAATGTGTGATTATTATGATATTACCGTGTAGGTGGACAGTACTGCTATTGCAGTGGTCAAATCTCTACTGCTATAGCATTAATATTTAATTGCGTTTCTGAAGGTTCTTAAGAAAAAAACCAAAATTCAGAATGTCCATCAATGTGTTAACAATAATATTGTTGATCAAATTTGCATAAAATAAATTTTAAATCTAAAATAAACATATTATATTTTTTGGAAATTACAAATTATACCTAATAAAAGGCAAAATTATCATAGATATAACTCTATTTAATTTTATATTTTTATTTTTATAAGTCTTATATTGACTATTTTTAGACTATTTTCTAAAAGAAGAAATCTTTTGTTTGTTTATATACAGTCAATTTAATTAATTGTAGTAGGTAGTAGGTACCTATTATAGGTAATTGATAAATTTAAAATGTAGATCCTACACATTTAAAATAATTGAATAGGTACTTGAATGTATTAAAGCTGTAGGTATGTTGAATCATACATTGCATTATTTATATTATTTAGATACATATACTAATACAATAATACGATAGCCATCCAAAGTAATTTGATCTTTCAAATTTAAAATTTCATCATTAATATTTTCATTTCAATTATTTGGTTTTCTTTCTTTATTATCGTTTGCCATCACTTATTAGAGTAATACACAAAAGTTTTAATTATATTTTAATATAAAACAAAATTAATTCAAGGAAATTATACCTAATACACGACATAAATGTAACTTATTTAAATGATCACAATTTTGAAAAACAGAAGTACATTAAGACATTAGGCGATAGGTACATTCAAGTTCATATTAAAACCAAATATATATTATTATAGACAAAATTATAGTAAATTACTAAAATAAAATTAATCTATGAGTCAAAATATTCGATACATTTTGTTGTAGTAATGCATAGAAACACGATATCATGAATAGACGAATTAGTCGACAATGTTGAAAGTAGCAATGTAGCATAATGCCCACGTACGACGTACCAACTACTTAGTATCATTGTTCATTGGTTAGAAATAATAATTATTATTGTACAACCTAAAATCAAATTGTATTAGACTATTTTTAGAAATGCAATATTATATTTTTATTCTTAACATTAAGATAACAATATCAAATTACAACTCCTACTGTGATGATGACAAGAAATTAGTCAGACAAAATTAAAATAATAAAAATTTTTACGGTATACCTACGGCATAACAAATATAAAACGATGGATATTGACATGTATACTGACCTCCTAAGCCAAAAGGCAGTAAGCAACAATGGAGTAGTTTTGAGAAAAATGAGTAAAAAAGTAACATTACTTATAGCTAGTTGTATAATAATTATATTGACGATAAAAATAACTCATTATAAATTATATAAATATAACTGATATTGGTTAATAGTTTGTTCGCCGATGTCAGTAGGTGGGAATTATCGGTATTTATAATTTTAGTTAGCTTATTACTCTTCGTAAACATATTTATATTATTTTATATTAATATACATATTTTTTAAGTATTTTATGGACACATCGAGCAGCTTGAAACGCGTGAGTACGCTTTGTATTTCACTATACCGTTTTTTATTACTAATTACTAAAAGTGTTATAAATGACGATTCTGTAATTTAAATTAAAATAAAATGTTTATCCAAAAAAATATTTAACATGCGGTTTTTGAACCTTATTTATTTTTTACACGTGTTAAAAAAGATACCTACAGCATAATCCTAGTATCTAATACCTTATCGGCGTTGACATTCTTATGTCAACTGTATTTAGTAAAAACAAAACATATACATGTACCGATGTATCTGCATTTAATGTAGATACTCTTCCATTGTTTTTTGTTATTCTTATCAGAAAATAAATCATTTATTAAAAAATGTAAAAATGTAATATGATATTAACATATAAATATATAAATGATTAATTTAACTGTTATTAAAATAATCCACCTACTTAATATAATTGACATAATTTTAAATCTTGATATCTGCGAACTTACCTAATATATTCTGTTGATTCTTTTTGAATTATATAAGTTAATCAACAGCAACTATTTCTACCTAAAAGGAAGTACTGTATATTCGATAAAAGTATCTTAGATACAATATTGATAGAAGATACGCGATAACACCCGTAAGATGAAATTGAATTTCGGGGAGGTTCGGGGGTTGTGCAAAATTTAATTTTGGTTGTACAAAATAAAGTACATAATACTGTACGGTTTAAAGTTGAAATTTGTGAAAATTAGTTGATCCGGGTGCTGGTGTAACGTTACCGCAGCACCCGTAAAATGAAATTGAATTTCGGGGAGGTTCGGGGGTTGTACAAAATTTAATTTTGGTTGTACAAAATTGTACAAAATAAAGTACATAATACTGCTTAATTACAATTCATGTTTTCGAAAGTGCGGGTGCTGGGGTAACGCACCTGGTCATACTCCCTCTAGAAGCATCGATCACGTGACCGAAGCAATGTTCGCGCGAGACGTGGATGTGCGTGTGTACGTACATCGTGCTGTGGCGCAATTTCCTGGAATGTGTGTCCGTATACGCGCAATGCATTTTAAATTATCTACACACATCGGCAGTCGATACTAGACTAATTAGAGCTCCCATCCGCGGCAGCGCGTAAAGCGCTACCACGCACAGTGGGATATTTTCATAAAAACCTGGCCAAAATATAAATACTAATTAAAAATCAATTTACTTAACTTCATTTAATTATTTATATCATGTTATTTTAGTAGAATAATATTATTTTACAGATATAAATAAAATTTGTTTATAACAATTAAATTATAAGTCACGTTTCTGTTGAATTTATTCATTCGACGACGTGAAAACTTCATTTTCACTACTAATATCTGACTCTGTTTCTATTGTTTTTATGTTAATGTCTGGAGGCAAAATCATTTCCAATACTTCTGGGTGAATATGTTTAATATTTTTTTGAGGCAGTTGCCTCAGACTGGAAATAAATGGATCAGAACTTACTAAAAGTCTATTAAAAACATCCTCTACATTTTTAATTCTAGAACATTTTCTTGAAAATCCTTCTCTATATATTTTTATATCCTTATTTCTAGCTTCTTGTGACTCTTCAGAAAATTGACCAATTGGTAATATTGACAGTGCCTCAATTATTTAAGTTCCATGAATTAATATTTTGTGAACAGATGTTGACATGTTATACCAAGGATACTTGTCGACAAATTTTTGTGCAGTTAATATACAGTAATTATTAAACTTTTTCAAATCTATTTTGTATCCACTAGATATTGTTAGTAATACTATTTTAAAACAATTAATTATTTCAATATCTACTCCAGTAGATATTGTCGTCATAGATGACGACATTTCTGTATTTTCGAAAAATCGCCTCGCTGTGTTTCCGTCATTTGAAGTTCCATAACAACATTTAGGAATATCAACCAGTAGTCCTAATTTAGATTTAAAATCTTCTTGAATCCTTTTCTTATTTTCCAAAACTTTTCTCTTCTCTTCATCTCCACGCGCTTGCGACTTTTTAATACCGATTTTGTATGACAAATGTAACAAACACTCAAAAAATCGTATCCACGAATGCAAAATTGAAAGCCCAAACTTTAAATTTAAATCATTTGTTTTTATATCTATCATTTTTTCAATTTTATTAAAATCTTTAGATGTACTTCCACATATATAACACCTCATTGCAGACTTAGTTGAAGTGACTGAATTACACACTTTACCATCAATCATAGTAAACATCAAAATATGATTCACCATGATTTCAGTATCGTTAAAATGAACAATAGATGGTTGAAGTTTTTCAATTTGATTTTCTATACACTCCTTTTCTTGTAAAGTTATGTCTACGGTCTTGTGTATAAATTTAATTTTAATTGGTCTACAATATCTGGGTGATGAAAAACGGGGATTTTGCCATAGTATTATCTTATTGGGGTCATCTATATCTCCACTGACTAATTGCAAAGGTACAACAGATGTAAAAAATATACTCGAGTCCGAGTCGCATTCACTATTAAAAACTTGTTTGTATTCACTTTGTTGAGAACTACCATCACAACCCCATTTGGAAATTAAATATAATTTTTCAAAATATTTATCACTCACTGAATCAATAATACTACCCTGTGATTTTAAAATTCTTTGAGTAGTTATATCTAATGATGCTTGTAATTTCACTTCAGCACAACTTTCTGTTATTTGCAAACAAGATTTATCAGGATAACATTAAATTTTTGTGTACTTTAAAAGATAATATGCAGGATAAATATTACAACCATGTTTTTTTGCCTGTGTCCTAATTAAATTGTACTGATGCTTTGTCAACTGAGCCTCATTAAGCAAAGAAAGAGCTTCGTCATTAGAAATAACCTCAATTTTATTTTTACTGTCTTTATAAGATTTTTTGTACTTTGAAGCTCTTGTAGGTGTTGTACACGTAATATTTTTTATAACGTAAGAACTATCTACATTTCCAAATTTTCTTAGAGACATTTGAGCAGCATATGAAAGCATAGTTGGACTATATTGGGTACGTAATTGTTCCGTTTTTATTCTTTTTGATCGATCACTACTATCATGAAATGATGTAGAAGGCCGACCTCTAGATTTGCCCGACTGAGTTGAAATCTTTGAAGGAAAATGTATTTCAGAGTCTAACCAGATTTTATTTTTTAATAGAAATATGTTCTTTTTTCTCTGTGATGATTGCCATTTAGATTTAAACTCACTAATGAAGTATGATAACAATTTATTTAAGGAATTTTCCGGACATTCTGTTAATGTAACTAAACTTTTCTTTAAATGGTCAAATCGTTCAGTAAATTGTTTAGCATTAATTTCTTGCATTATATGAAATAATGTTCTCCGACTTATAGACATATGATTATCACCAGATCCTAAAATTGTATAATATTATAACATTAGTATAAAAATACCAAGTGTTGTTTGAATAAAAACAATTTTAATACGTTTAATCACATGTAATCACATGCAATCACATGTATGTGAATCAAAAGTAATTTACACAATAAAGCGCAAGTATGCGCAATTGTTTTTTAATTTTTTTGAAACTGCATAACATACACTAAAAAAAGATAAGATTGTATGGACTCGGACTATCTCGGAAGTTTACTAAAATTAATGATGAATTTTATGTTTGTATATTTTATTTTAATTCTTGTATTTTTTACTAAAATTGTATATAAAAATATAAAGATAAATTGATTTTATATTTTATTAAACTTAAATACTATATACATACCTCAAGGTAACGAGTTCATTTTTTTTCGTAAAAATAACTATACAACACAAAATATCAGCTATGTTCTAACTAAACTTTTTGTACAGAATAATACCAACGTGCGCGTCGCATCTGTAATGCCATACTCTGGGGTATTATTGCAATACAATTAATACTGATAACAACGTAAAATATTACGTAATTGCTTTAATATTATCTCTATTAGATAAACTATCAACAATTATCATGCTAAATGCATTTTGAAATTTCTAATTTTGGCCAGGTTTTTATGACAATATCCCACTGTGCCACGGAACAAAAGCCACGCCCATGCGCACAGCTTTGCCGCCCGAGTCATCATCTCATTTTGAATTGACTATAAACAATCTAAACAGTAAACACGCACGTCTGACATAAAGTGCCTACACACTGCACAGCAATACTGCATAATGCCTATGATTATTATACAGCTTACATAAAAATAATTACAACGTGTATACAATAATCTAAAAATAATTTTACTTCAAATATTATTTAAACCTCTTGATAAAAATAAAAACACAATAAAATTATTATCGTACTCATATGATTTTGCATTATATCTATAATTATAGCATTCACTGTCCACCTCCACCACCACCCTCTCCCAACGATTATCAACAAATATCAACACAACTACACAACAACAGCAGCAGGTAGAGTAAAGTAAATAGTAAACCGAGACGACATAGACGTATAATATATTATCGTTACAACTCGTTGGGCGGTACTGGTTTGCGCACAAATATCAAAAAGACAACTTGTTTGGGCACAAAACTACCACTCGTTAGGGAACAGTCGAGTCGTAATCATACACATAGTTTGCGCACAGTTACCTTTTAGACTTTAATAGTTTAATACCTTGTATATTAATATTTCTTTATTATTAAAGTGCTTACATACATTTTCCTTCCCCCTTAACAGACTTAGGACTCTATGAATGTATTCATAGGTGTGGTTAAAAATGTATGTTAATTGCTTACTAACCCTCAAAAGCCTGAATTTTTTTTTGAAAATTTTTTTACTTATATCATGCAATTTTAGAGTCTGGTAGATTACTAGAACACAAATAAAATGCTTTGAAATTTTTTCCTCAGGCAATTTCCGAGAAAACAGATGTTACCATATGGTCACACTAGGCTATAATGAGGTGCAATTTAGTTACATAATATTTATAAAGTAATAAATCAAAAATATTCATAGTTTTGTAGTACTTTTTACTCATCTGTATTTTATTTAATATAGAAATATTAGTTTAAGTTAATGACAATGTCAAGTATTTTTAGTTATATAAGTATATAAGTATTTAGTATATAAGTAAAATATAAAAATTATAAAAAAAATCATTTGGTATGAAATGTTTTAAAATAATCAACACAAAGTCCAACAACTTATTACACATTGTAAATATTATAAATTATAAATTACATTATAAATATTCTGAACTGTCGTTAGATGGTAACCACACTACTAGTAAAATCGATAAACATACGGAGAATCAATTGCTATGATTAGATAATAAAAATATAACCACAGACGTTCTTTACGTCTGACTTATAAATAGATTTTGTTGTATTACCACATGGACACATCAGGCGTTGAAGGGCTAATAATTGTAATAAATAATATTTAATACTTGTTCAAGTTAAAAATGCATGTTAATTTTAATTTTAATATAATATGATTGGAATATATACGTGTCTATTATTTTTTACAATAAAAGTTTCCCATTATTTGAATGTATTTAATTTGGTCTATTTCGTCAGATGTATATTTTGTCCATTAGTTTATGCGATGTTCAATTGATTTTATTGACTCCTTACGGCAATAATTATTTATATTTTTGTTGATTGATGTTATTTTTAATTCTGTTTCGCTTTGTATTTTAAGAATTACGCTTATTAATTGGTGTATATGGGGATGTGGAGTGTAAAATTGTTGGTTAAAATGTTTATGAAATGCTTCTACACCGTTTGTAGTTCGAGGTTCGTCTTTTGGATGTTCTGCCCATAACGTAGGATTAAATTTTGAATCGGGAATTTTATATGTGTTTCAAGAACGTAGTTGAAAATGAAAAATCTGACGTTGGGCAATCTGATATTCAGGGCCGGCGTTAGGGGGGGGGGGCAAAACGTGGCATTTGTCCATGGCCTCGCGCCTTCAAGGGCCTCGCGCTTAAAATGTTCATTGAAAAATATATTGATATTATAAATTATTATATTAATTCATTATACTATGAATAAATGTATAGAAATCTCCTAAAATAAAACGTGAAATGTGTGGATCGCCTGGCGAGTACGATTTCACGAGAAATCGGTTGACGGTAGTAAAACAAATTATCAAAACAACAATATTATACTATATTATAATAATATGTCATGTATACAGTATATACACCAACGTCGACCCGTAACACGCCACACGGTATGGAAACCGGGATACCTAGAAAGTTTATCTTATCGCATTTCTTGAATTGAATTAGTCATTATCCGATATCACGTGCAGCTGTCACCGAGTCTGATCACATATTACGCCAGCTATACTACGATAACTATAGATACGTACAATTTAACGTACCTATTTTGAGAATTTGAGTGCTATCGAGTAACGACAACATTAATTGAAGTCAAAGATTCTCAATTTGTACATAATATAATTGAAAACAATAGCAATATTGGAAAGATGTACTTAAACGAATTTTATCAGCAATTTTTTATTTGGCAAAACATGGTGATGCATTCGGGGATCTTCTGATGTCATTTACACGGAACATAATGGTACATTTTTAGGTCTTATAGAGATGATGGCCAAATTTGATCCAGTTATTCAAGAACATGTTCGTCGGATAAAAAATAATGAAACTCGTGATCATTATTTAAGTCACCAAATACAAGATGAACTGATTGAACTAATTGATTAACTAAAACTGATTGATTTAGCGCAAAAAATTCGTCAACAGATTGTAGAAGAAATCAAAGAAGCCAAATACTTTTCTATTTTGATGGACTGCACTCCAGATATTAGTAGAGAAGAGCAACTTTCTATAATTATTCATATTCTAGATATGAGAAACAAAAGTATGTCTACAATACCTTGCATCAAAGAATATTTTATAGAATTTATTAATGTTCATTCTACAACTGGATATGATTTGACAAATATTTTATTAGACAAATTAAATAGAATAGGTATAGATCTAAAAGATTGTCGTGGACAAGCGTATGATAATGGTGCCAATATGAAAGGCCAGTACAAAGGGGTTCAATCAAGAATTATAGCAAAAAATCCTAGAGCATTTTTTTCACCATGTGCATGTCATAATTTAAATTTGTTGTTGGGTGATATAGCAAAGAGTTCCACCGTAGCGGTTGGGTTTTTTGGCACCATACAAAGGATATATTGTTTGTTTGCATCTTCCATAAAACGCTGGGATATTTTAAAAAAACATTGTACATTTTTAACACTAAAGCCACTTTCAGAAACCAGATGGGAATGTAAAGTTAACAGTATCAAAACTATACGTTACCAAGTACCCGAACTTTTTAGAGCATTAGAAGAAGTGGCTTATACAACTTCAGATCCAAAAACGAAAAGTGAAGCTCAGTCATTAGCTTCAAATGAACTAGAAAGCTATGAATTTATTCTTAGTTTGGTCATTTAGTAGGAAATATTAGTCAAGGTAAATACTGTAAGCAAAACTTTACAAAACATTAATATTCATTTGCACAAATGTAGTAATCTTTTAAATGGTCTTTTAGAATTTTTAAAATCATTTCGAATGAATGGTTTTGAATCATCAAAAATTAAAGCTAATGAAATAGTAGATATCATGAATATTAATAAAATATTTAAAAAGAAACGTCTTAGAAAGACAAAAAAACAATTTGATTATGAAAATTCTGATGAAATAAATGATGATCCAGAAAAAAATTTCCGAACATTTTATTTTAATGTAATTGCCGATGGAGCTTTATCGTCATTTAGTGAACGATTTAATCAATTTCAAATTTATAACAACAATTTCAGTTTCTTATACAATATTAGTGAACTCCAAAAAATAACAAATGACGACCTTATGAAGAATTGTTTAAATTTACAAAATTATTTAAGTGATGGAGATTCATATGACATAGTTGCTTCTGAATTGTATGAAGAGTTACTAGTTTTTCGTCATACAATGAAAGAAGATTCTACTCCTATAGGAGCACTCAGTTTTTTAAAAACAATGCCTGGTTCTTTTACTGCTTTTCTTAACATAGTTATTTCACTCCGAATTTTGTTAACCATACCAATAACCTCAGCTTCAGCATAAAGGAGTTTTTCAAAGTTCAAAATAATCAAAAATTACCTCAGAAACACAATGTCTCAAAAACGATTGACTGAATTGGCTACGATTGCAATAGAAAATTAAGTAGCTAACACACTGGACTTTAAAAATGTTATAGAATTGTTTGCGTCCAAAAAATCTAGGAAAAAATTTTAAATATTCAATATTAATTAAATTTATTATTATTTTTTTATTTCTAATGTTTAAATGTTTCGTTATGTAAGATAAAACTCTAAGTCTCTAACCAATTATGACCACATTTGTAATTGATAGTAATTAATAGTATACTAATTGTAAGTTGACAAGTGTAAGACAAGTGTTGACACGTTTAAAACTTATCATTTAAGAGTTGAAAATGTATATTTATTAATGTATTTTTTATTTTTAAAGTTAACAATTTTTTTGTTCAGAAAATATATTTTTGATACATTTTCGCCTTTAATTATGGCCCGATTATGGCCTCTACAGAATATAGGTGACTATGGCTATTGGTAAAATAAGTTTTGCCCAGGGCCTCGCAAAAGGTAGCGCCGGCCCTGCTGATATTAATTGTGTAAAGACATCTTTTACTTCTTCTGAAGGTAAATACGGCAAACCAAAAAACTTTTAAGCCAATTGCCAATATTGGAATTTTTGTTATTATACTCAAGTAATAATTGTTACTTTGAATGTGCCAAAACTAACTTTAAGCTAAATGAAAAGTACAAGCCACAATTTTACAATCGGGATAAAGATTTAGTAAAGCATTGTGTGCGGATATCTCAAAATCTGCATGGAACTCTTTAATATTTACTTCTTGGTTAAGAATGGGTATGCCACAATAATTACATAGAAATAAGAAATACATAAATGTATGAAGACTTAGATTATTTAAAAAAATAGTTCAACTTTATTACGACAAGTCTTAGCATAGACCTAATATATAAAAGGTCTATGGTTAACAACCACCACAGATAAATATAATTTGTTATGATAACAACCATAAATATGGTTTATCATATGGAGTGATAACGAAAACGAAGGGAAAAACTCATGATATCAATGTCGTTGTGTAATATTATACTTATATAAACAAACAATTAATTAAAATATATTATATACAACTTAAATCAGAATTAAGCTAGTTAAAAACAATTAATGGCTAGAAAAAAGCTAGGAGCAAGATTGTGTATTTTTTCAGTCAGATTAAAATGAAAAAGGCCAGATTTAGCCTTAAAAAGGTCAGATTTGGACTTAAAAAGGCCAACATGGCATCACTGGTTAATACCTCATACCACTGAATAGAATAATATAATGATACATTGTTTGTCGATGTCGTCGAAAGCAATTTCCTAGGAAAATAAACCAAGATTTGCTATAATGTTATAAATAGTCGAAAACAAGACCCAATATATATAGTATAATATAGTTATTATAGTAATATGCCAACCACTATACTCATTTCATTAATATTAATGATTATAATAAGAACTTTTAGATTATATAATAAATAATTGATAAATAACTAACATTAATATTTGTTTTAGAAAAAATTTCAATGTTTCACGTTTTTGTGAAATATTGCATGCTTTAAGCACTAAACAAGAGTGGTAAATTGTAGATTTATCATTGTTATATTTTAACTTGAGCTATAAAATTTTCTTGTCATATATTATAATTGTTGAACTATCGTAGTTTTATATTAGTAAAATAAAAAAAATCTCAACTATCATAATATCCATGTATTCTTATTTCTTATCTTAAAATCTTTTAAAGCTTAGTGCTTACGGAAATTTAATTATAATTATTCTAAAAAAAAAGCGTCTGGGGGGGGATATATCCCCATATCCCCCCCCCAAAATTACGCCACTGTCTTCAACTTTTTCTGAAAGATTACATTAATCACATCATGTAAATATATATTATATTATATATATTATAAATAATAATAGTATAATATTGTAGAAATTAATTGAATTAACAAAATGTTAAAAATAAAAATATTGTACATATGTAGGTATATATATATATATATACATATGTAGGTATATTCATATGGGTAATAATATATTATCTATGTTAAAATTTGATTAAATTATATATAAGGACTAATTCCTATGCTCTCAAATATATATTGATAAAAATGTTCAAAAATCTAATCATTATTCTTAAATAATATTGTAATAAATAGGCTGGTTGTCATTAAAAAAAAGATAACAACGATTTTAATATTGGTTTGCTGCATTTTTTTTGATAAGAGATAAAATAACCGAGTGGACTATGGAGTAGATAGTGAATATATTAGATTAAATCATACATAACACAAAAACATAACGAGAATGAGACCGAGATCATTATTCATTATCCGATATACCTGCAGTAAACGTTTTCTCGTTGAACAATAAAAAAAAACAACAATACTTCAATCATCAAAACTTAGTGGAAAACATTTTTTTCTCTTCCAGCACTGTAAGAGATGCATTTGTTTGCCTTGTGTATAGTTGGGTTACTAATCGCTTCCGTTTTTTCGAATGTTATCAATTCACCGGTAAGTTAAAAATTTTTTTCTTATTTTTGTCGAACACGTCTTCCGAATTTGAGTCGTACGTAGTATTTATTAAGAAATAATCAATAACTCGATCAAACCTTTTTTTGATTTCGGTAATGAAATGTGTGCGATAGTTAAGGAATAATGAATATACTACAATCGATTACATTGTTTTTAACAGTATTAGTTGCTATATTTTAACAGAAATATTTTTAGTTTAAATATTTAGTTAAATAGTTTTAGTTTAAAATTTTTAGTTTTAGTTTAAAACTTAAGTTTAACATTTTTTAGTTATTTAATTTTAATTTTAGAAAACATTTATTATGTATGTACCCGGAACCTCGTTAGGAGTTCAAAGGATGACCGGGTACTTCCGCAAGGGCACCTTGGGTTATCGAAATATGGTTGCCCGCGGACGGCTTTAGTTTTATATCCCATTTGGTCATATTCTGTTATGCAATGACCCCTAGTCAAACCAAAATTTTCATTTACAACGCAGATAGCATTAAATGTTTAATTCTGCGACTTGTGATTACAATCACCTTCAATAAAATAATGAACTGAATAGAATATGATTTAATAACTATTAAATCATATTCTATTCAGTTCTATTCACAACTATCTGCTTAACGTTGATTAACTTCGTTAGGTACTATACTATATTCAGTGGCGAAGCGAAGGGGGGTGTGACACCCCCCACGTTTTTGTCCCGGTCGACATTGTCGGGTTAATCAACTGTAATTTTTTTTAATCGGTTGACGAAGCATATTATTTGGTAGGTATAAATGTTTATAAATGTCGACCCCTCGAAAATTTCGTTGCGAGTCGGACTACAATTTCCAAACACGTATTGTTATCTCATATTTTTGTCGAAGGTATTTTGGTCATACATTTGACCACAGATTAAATACACCTTTATTTTTACTCGATATACGGTGTAAACCAATTTTGTGCACCGATTCTATTTTTGGACCGACAAATGATGACGGCGCGGCGGTGATGTAACGTGTGATAACATAATAATGAATACTTCGGTCTTCGACTCACTAGTCATAAATACGCGCACGACTATTTGAAAGCAAGCATGTACAACATTTTTGAAAGAGAATATCGACATTTCGTTACAACA
>NW_020272615.1:28154-62042 GCF_003268045.1 Sipha flava
TGTTGTAACGAAATGTCGATATTCTCTTTCAAAAATGTTGTACATGCATGCTTTCAAATAGTCGTGCGCGTATTTATGACTAGTGAGTCGAAGACCGAAGTATTCATTATTATGTTATCACACGTTACATCACCGCCGCGCCGTCCTCATCATACTAAAAAAATAAAAGAAAACTTCAGTAAGTTTAATGCCCAAGTAATCACTTTGCATTAGGATACAAAATTGCTACATGATTTAACGGGCAAACCAGTTGAAAGACTGTCTATAATTGGAACAAGTACAAATATTGAATAATTGCTAGGAGTTCCAGAAATAACAGCTGCATCTGGAAATGAAGTATCAGCATCAGCAGTATACAACACATTAGAAGACTGGAATTTAGTAGAAAATGTTCAAGCTTTTGGTTTTGACACAACAGCGTCAAAAACTGGCAGATTGAAAGGAGCGTGTACTATACTAGAGCAGAAGTTAGAAAGAGATGTATTATATTTTGGATGTCGACATCACGTGTTCGAAATTGTATTGGCAGCAGTTTTTACAAAATGTAAATTTACCGTATCTGGACCAGACATTCCATTATTCAAAAGATTTCAGGCAAATCGGTCCAAAATAAATACTCAACATTTTATTCCGGGCATAAATAGTACGAAAGTACAAGAGGTCTTCAAAAATAATTTAGATGATATTTTAATATCACTTAAAACGGCCATTTCAAAAAAACTACCCCGTGAAGACCACCGCGAGCTTTTGGATTTGTCAATCATTTATCTTGGTGGTGTGCCTCCAGGTGGAATACATTTTAGGAAACCTGGAGCATATCACATGGCAAAGTGGATGGCAAAAGCCATATACACTTTAAAATTACATCTATTTTAAACAGAATTTAAATTATCAAAATTAGAAGAAAAGTCGTTATTTCATATTACATCATTTATTGTAAAATGTTATGTTATATATTGGATTTATGCTGTTGAGGCCGCATCTGCCCCTTTAAACGATATCAAGTTTCTAAGAGAATTAAAATAATACGAAGAAATAGACAAAAATGTATCTGAAGTAGCCTTTTGTAAATTTATTAACCACCTTTACTATTTAATCGAAGAGTGTGCTGCATTTGCATTATTTGATGAAAGTATAGATGTTAACACAAAATTAATCATGGCAAAAAATATAAATGAGCAAATCAATATCGATGAGTCTGAAGTTCACACGAAAAAATACAACTTAAAAATTAGTGAAATAACAATTTTTTTAAGCAAACCAGACAAAGAAATTTTAATATCACTGTTATGTCAAAAATCAGCAAATATATTTCAGCGTTTTAAAATTGAAAACTTTTTACACATTTATCCGTCTCTATGGTTAAACTCAAGTGCTTACCAAAAAGGAAAAACTATCATTGAACAACTAAGAAATGTCAATAATTCAGCTGAAAGAGGCATAAAAATTGTAGAAGATTATAATAACAGTATTACGAGAGATGAAACTCAAAAACAATTTTTATTACAAGTGAGTAATTTAAACATTCTAAAAATATATTGTACTTCAAAATAAACTAAAGTTTTGCTTATACTGTTTCAGATGGTCAAGGACTATAGATCTAGATATCTTGAAACAACAAAAAGTGCTTTGTCCTCTCCTATGAATATTTAAATTCAAGAAAACAAAAGTATTTTTGAGAAAATTTAGTTATTTTTATATATTTTCTCAATTTAATCAAAATTAGTTAGTTAAACGCAAAAATGTATAATTACATATATTTTAGTAAAAATAAATTGAATCAATTTTAGTAATTTATGATTTTTCTGTACCTTTAATATTTAGAGAGATAATTTCAAAAAACATAAAAACGGGCATTTTTCACAAAATGTTATTATCATATAGTTTTTTTAGTTTTTACAAAAAAGTATTGACTGTACGAAAAATGTATAAGAACCACTAATTTTAGTAAATAACAAATTCTACAAAAAAGCTTCTTATAACTTTTTAGATAAAACCAAAACTTGTGCGATAATATGAACTTTGAGCTTAGAGCGCGCCCTGTTAATCATATTATATAAAGCTCAAATTTTGTAGATCTTATTTTTAGACCCATAAAAAAATATTCCCAGGCGGCACTCCTCAAATTTTGAAGAAAAAAAATTGTTCATATATAAATAACGGGCACCCTAAGGTAGTTAGTAGATTATGATTCTACTGATTCTATAGAATATAGACCATAGTCTATAGACTCTAATACCAATTATAGTATACTAAAATTATTATACTAACGTAGTAACTCAACATTTGACAGCTCAACTGTTGAACATGGTCAATGGTCATGAAAGTATGACAAAATAAACTATATATGTTATATTGTTATAATCATGAACAGTTATTTTGTTATGGATTTAATAATTTAACGTATTTAAGGTAAAGAATAATGATAAATGATCGTTATGTCTTTAATAATTTAATTACTTAGGTAGATATATTGATTTTATATTTTTATGGTTTTACTTTTTACGAAGTAATTGAGTGAATAATATTTGACAACTGTATTCGTAACTGTACACTACTCTGTAGTCTGTAAGTAAATTCAAAATTTATTACATTATTTTTAAATATTTTTAACTGATATAAAAATTAATTTCATTATTTTAAATAATACTATAATAGTATAATAGTAATTATTTACTGCATGTAGAATTGTAAACTTATTGTTATAATCAGGGCTCGGAAATTCTAGCAAATGCATATTTTTCTTGTTTCATCCTAGAACATTCAATGTAAGATACAAATATGTTTCTCACTTTTGATAATCTTTATGAAGAAGCCCAAGCATTTATAGACGAATCAGATTAAAAGTTTGAAGTTTTAAGAACGATAAGAATAAAAAAAGTACCTAGAAAACATGATGAAAGATTTATCGATGAACGAATTCAAGATCTCATTCAGTTGTTTAAAATTAATACAGTACTCCCAGCACTAGATCATGTAAACAATGAAATTAATAAACGTTTTAATCCAAATCATATTGGTATTTTAAAAGATATTTCTCTGTTTTTATTAAAAAAAATAGAAGAAATTATGAAAATGCCAATTTTGTTGTCAGTTGATTCATTTATTAAACTTTGTAATAATTATAAAATAGTAGACTTAAATTGTTTGTGTACTGAATATTGCAGTTTACTTTTTACTTCACGTTTTTCAGAGATAAAAAAAACATTAATTCTACTAACAAAATTACACACAAAAACAGAATTAAATATATCAGATGATGAAGAATTATTGTTCAGTGATTCATTTTCAAGCATGGAAGATAATGACAACAAAATTTTAAAAGAAAATAAAAATTCAAAAAGTTAAATTTATATTTTTAATTTATTACATTCTACTGATTTAGATAGTGTATTCCCACATCTTCATTATGCTATTAAAATTGCTGTAAAATTACCAGTTTCTAATTATAGTACTGAAAGATCATTTTCAAAAATGAAACAAGTCAAAACAAGATTAAGATCATTAACATCCGAAGACCGCCTAGAAGGACTAGTTAAAATTTCTTGTGAGAGTGACATTATGATTGATAAAGATTTAGTAGTATATATTTTTACACAAAAAAGTAGTTTTTTAATTAAATCATTAATTTTATAAGATTTTAATTTTTAATTAAATAAAAACTTGACAATCTATGTAGTATTATGGTAATTAATATGTTATTTTATTTATATTATGAATATTTAAATGATACTAGGTAATTAGTTCTCGATTTCATATGGTTTATCAAAACCGTGTTAAGTCACAGCTTAGTAACTAGATAATAGCTTACCTATGTTCAAACAGGTCATAGCAAAAAATAAATTTAAATATTTGTTCAGCTAAAGAATGAAAAAAAAAAAATGGTTATACACTAAATGTGTGAGTGGTTTGTTTCGTATTCAATTGTTATGTTGAAAAAAAAATTGGGGGCCCCTGGATGTAGGATGTCATAGTATTTTTAAAACACTTCGGCATCACTGGCCGATACAACACCAGACTCGTCGCATAAAGATCGTCTTGCAATTAATATCCGATCGTTACACCAATGACAATACCACGTATCTAAATTTCATCAATTGTTCAGGAGAATAAAAAAACTGAATAAATTTTAACAAATATTAACCTCATATTTTTATCAAATTTAGTATCAAGGCCGTAACTGGAAAAAAATTTCGGGGGGGGGGGTCTAACATTATTATTTAATACAATTTATAGTTAATAAACTATATTCATCGCTAAAATGTTTCTACTTTGAAAATTTCGGGGGAGGTCCGGACCCTTGGACCCCCTAGTTACGGCCTTGTTTAGTATAGATTATACTAAATAATATATCTAATTTGGAAGGGAAATAATTTAATAATTTATTTTAGGTTATTGTACAGAAAATAAATGTTGTGCCTAAGGAGATAACAAATATTTTGATACCAAAAACTCATTTTATGTAAAATGTCAGATATGGGGTATTGTCATTAGTGTAACGCGATATGTACTTGATACGAATGAAGGCCCTGTACTTGTAGAACGATTACTGAAAATGGATGTCGTGTTTACGAAGAAAACTGGTGAAGAATTAGCTAAGAATATTGTTTTCAACTCTTAATTCTTTGAGTATTCCTGTAAATAAGATTATATTCCAGTCTTACGATTTCGCTAAAAATATTTCTGAAGAGTATAATGGTACACTGCAAAAACTATCAGAAATATGTGATAAAAAAATCTTGTATATTCTATGTCAGGCTCACAGAATTAATATTTTTGTGGAAACAGCATGTATTGCAAGTAGTTAATTATAAAAAAGTTTTTTATATTTTAAACACTTTGTATATATATTTTGCTGGTAGTACAAAACGTTTTCAAAGTTTGACTGAAGAGTTGGAGACGATTGAAAATTCCTTATGTTTAAAAAATTTATCTCAAATACGATGGACAGCTCGAGCGGAAACAATTAAGGCTGTCTGGATTGCTTTCGAGAACATTGTTCAGGTTTTAGAAAGAATAAAGATCAATATTATAGATTTCGATACCAAAAGTCGCGCAGTTGCATCTGGTCTCCTCAAAAATATTTTACATTTCGATTTTATTTGTTCTTTATATTTTATGAAAAAATGTCATGTTTATAATAAAAATTTAACAAAATCATTGGAAAGCGAAGAGCTAAATGTTGTCGATGCTATGAAAATGATTCATAGAAATTCATTCTGAAATCATTCGAAGAAATGAACAATGACAAGCACATTAATGATTTGATTCAGAGTTCACTTGTGTTTTTAAAAAAACATGAGATTAATCCGGAAAGTGACTTTGCTAAACAGCACAGAAAACGTGTTGCACCAAAAAAAAATCGACAAAAATTCTGAAAATGCACGTATGTTTAATTTATTTACATTTTATCGAAAAGAATTCAAAGCAGTATTTGATGTATTTACTTCTAGCATTCGAAATAGTTAGAACCAGACCAAAAAGTATTTGAAATTCCAGCAAAAAAAGAAAATTGTTCTATTGAGTTGATAAAATCCATTGTTAATTTGCAACCTAAATTCTTTTTAGAAGAGCCCGAATGCATACAAGTAGATTTATAAATGCTTCTTGATTCATATGAAGATTGTAAAATTTTTGTAGATATTTCGAAGAAAGCATATAATCTACAAAATATATTACCATGCGCATATAAAATTGTCCGTTTTGTTTTGACTTTACCAATTTCTGCATCGAGTAAAAGATCATTTAGTAAATTAAAATTGATAATGAATCATCTACGAACAACAATGAGTGATGAACGTTTAGATTATTTGATGTTACTTTTTTCTTCAAAAGATATTGAGGATAAAATCAACATAAGTGAAATTGTTCAAACTTGGTTTAAATTAAAATTTCGTCAAGTTAAGACATAGTTTTATTTTATTTATATTATTGAAAAATAAAAAGTTGTTTAAGAATTATAATGGTAATTCTTTCATGAAAATGTATTATTCCACTGTAATTTAAAATGTGATTAGTAAATTTCAAAATCTTATCAATTATCATTGAGTAACAACTTGCAAATGGACAAATGTAGATTATTCACAGTATTTGAATCATTATTTGAGGGGGGAGGTTATAATTAATCTAGGGGTTAAACTTTTATTTGCGCTGATGTGCATAGTATTAACTTATAACGGTACTAATTTGGATTTGCTAGATTTGAATAGCAGAAAATACTTATTTCGTCCTGTGATACATCTATAGCCAGATAACTGTTTTAAAACCGAAAATCAACTAGTACAAAACGAGAGAAGGAAGTATAAATAGATAGAAGGATAAATTTTTGAACTACACAAATTTTAATTTATGTTTAGAGATCATAGAAATAAAAATAAATATTTTTAGATATTTTATTTAAAATATATTAGTATTTCTAAATGCGTGTTGTCTTTACGTACTTATAAAAAAAATATACACATTTTGGAAGAGTTAAAATGCACTTATATAGTTATTGATACTTTCCGAGTGTGTAGTAATGTGATAAACAGATATCGCAGGGCTCTCAGTACAAACATGAAAAAAAAGTAATTAATTCTTATGGTCATAGACATAAATATAAATAAAGCTATAAAAGTTATGCAGCAGTATGTACAAAATTATATTAGTGATAACTGTTGTTATCATCAGTGAAAAAATATGCGAATTAATTACTTAATTTATTATTATTATTTTTATATATATTTATATATATTATTATTTATTTAATTTATTAGAACTATTTAATCTATCACTGAATTATGAAATTATTTCGTAATTTTTTTGTGAAATTTATTTTCAGACAAGTGAACGAACATTTGTCATAGATCATGAAAAAAATGAATTTCTCAAAGATGGTGAAGTATTTAGATATGTTTCCGGATCGTTACACTATTTTCGAATTCCTCAACCTTATTGGAAGGATAGAATTAAAAAAATGAAAGCAGCTGGTTTAAATGCTGTAACAACGTAAGTTATATATGTATGTAAATGTATAGAATATCCTTGTAAATAAAAATATGTTATGGTTTTAAAACAATGCACTTTAGCACCCAGGGGCGGATCCTGACCAAGATAACGGTCGGGGGGATTTTTAGCGAACACACATGATATAGATATTTATATAGATAAAATTAAAAATATTAACTTTGATATAGGTTATTTATTTAAATAAAAAAAGTCTTAAAAAAAAATGTATATACAGTTGAACCCCGATTTACCATATTTCGATTATCCATGATCCCGTTAATCGTGCTCAGTCTTCAAAAATTATCGTCGCTCGAAATTCTTCGTCTGAAAATTTTAATTAGGTCGGACGAACGTATTTTTATATTATGTACATATTATCGAAAAACGTAAACGAATTTTTCAGCGATAAAAATACGTCACAGGTAGATATGAGTTGTTTAAAATTAATAGAGTCTAATAGTTCTTCAACAATCATATTTATCTAATCACGTTATAACTAATACATATGGAAAATTTTCAAGTCTGTCGAATTTTTTTCATATTATTTAGTGTATTTTTAGCATTTGCTATAGCCGTTTCAAAAATAGTCATTGAGAAAATAATATCGTACACACTTAATATGGATATAAAATTATAAATTTTTTCATAATTCATTAAATAAAAAGTCTCGATTAACCGTGTTTTTCATTTTTCCATGTGACCCTTCCCCACCATTGCCCCAGATAATCGAGGTTCTACTGTAGTAATAATAATAATAATTTTTTTTAGTTATTCCAGTATGACTCATAACAATAGAGTTTATAAATTACAAATTTGTTGATTATAGAGGTACCGAACGATTTTTACGTTGGTCGTCATCAGTTACCACGTTTCGGAAACACCAACAAACACAACATTTGGTTACGAATATTTAACATCATGATAATAGTATATAACTATGATATCAGTATATCACCAAATAATAAATATAGGTGATAACATAGTACCAGCATAAATTTTGTATAAAAAAAAAATAGTTTAAGATTTCCCTATTTACCCTTGAAGTAATTATGTCAAAAACTAAAGACCGTTACGGTGAACGGGGGGGGGGGGATCGACCCATTTGCCC
Organism: Sipha flava; assembly: GCF_003268045.1. Classification (NCBI taxonomy): domain Eukaryota; kingdom Metazoa; phylum Arthropoda; class Insecta; order Hemiptera; family Aphididae; genus Sipha; species Sipha flava. The sequence goes on from NW_020272615.1 coordinate 36,250, forward strand.
CCCTCTGGATCCGTCCCTGTAAGCAACTCAGTAACTTGAACTAAGTTATTTTTATAGTATATATTAATATATAGTTTCAGTCTGGCCCACCCGGATATCCGGCAATCGTCTGGGGCTCTGAGATTTATTCTTAAAATAGGGGCCCATAGTTAGAGAGCTGTGGGTCAGACTATTTCAAGAAACCACTTATTAGAGCTGAAAGTGGATTATAAATGTATTCCTTATAATAAAAGAACTATATGATCATATAATATTTGTTTTCTAAGTTTATTCATAATTATCATTGTAAGCATTTATCTTAACATATTTTATGGAACCTTATATGGGGTTTGCATAGATATTTTATTTTAATATACAACTAAACCAGTGGCATAATTTATGGGGGGAGGGAAAAGGTGGAAACTGGGGTATTTTTCTGTTTAGTTTTAACTTCAACTTATAGTCAGCACTTAAAAAATATAAGAAGTCTTCAAATGGCCAATTTTGTGAATAAATATTAATTGTGGGTCAACTGACCTCCTAAACTTTCCTAAATCCACCCCTAGGCCCAAAACAACCATGTTAACATGAAAAATCGTAGTAATTATTTTCCTGAATTAAATTAAAATTATGTTATTCTTATTTAATCTTAAAATATTGTTGATGTGATTTAATAGAACTAGAACCGCTATAGTTTATACATTTTTGTTCTTTTGATCAAAATCGAACAAATATAAATGCTTTGAAAATTTGTGATAAGTTGTTAACGTGTTGTTAACGGTCACATACACGAACACAATGACAATTCGATAATATTGGCTTAGAAAAAATATAGAAAAAAAAATAAAATTTGTTTTAGGTATTTATTGAATGTTCTCCGATATTATGTTGTTTAGGGGCCCATTGTAAATATTTTTCCAGAGGCCCTATCATGAGTCAGACCGATACTAGTAATATGGTTTAGTATATAGTTAGCTATAGTTATATGTGTTACTGACAATATATTCAATACAGACCATTACATAGAAATCTTAGATATTATATTGAATCCCTTGTACTGTTTGGCAATGTATTACATTTTAATGTTATTTAAAATAATTTCTAGAGTCTAGTCCATCTATACAATTTTTGGGATTTCTATATGAGTAGAATACTATTACTACGTTAGGTAAATTGTGAATATCAGAATAGTATTCAATCAAAAAATGTTTATTATTTTTATAAAATATGATTTTATTTAATTAAACATTTTTTGATTTTACATGTGAATTAAAAAAAAAAAAAAAAAACTATCCAATAATCGCGTTATGTCTTCTTTTTCTTCTGATCATTTTTAGGTGGAGAAAATTCATATAATATTGCATCGCACTTCTTATTTGATAAAAATATGGTATTTTTTAAAACTTTTTCTGGTTTTATTTAATTTGGTATAAAAACATTCCAATATTTTTGTATAGTAAGTAATCAAAGAACAATGAATTGAAACTTGGATTTGATTGAACCAATTACATATTTATCCCTTTATCAGTTATTTTTTGGCATTTTACCATTTTCAAAAATTTACATGATAAGCAACTTATCTGTAATTTCATATAGGTATATGATTTTCAAACATATAAATGTGTGTAAAATATAAATGTACTTACTTAGGTACATTAAAATATTATTATACGTCAATTTTATACTTTTTCCACTCAGTATATTTACTAGCGAAACCGACAGACGTTATCCTGCATGAAATATGAATATTGAATTATAATTGGTATAATTAATAAAAAAATAAATATTTATTCCAAAACCATAGTGCTTATTATTCTAGTGCATTATGATGTATAAAAATCTTAGTTTTGTGTTCTGGGGCGTATATGAGTAAACTATAGTTTTTGTTGATATTTCTATACGGGGCCAGGTGACATACAACTGACCATATGAAAGACATGGATTTTCAAGTTAATGTCACAACACTTATCAAATATCCTTACGATTTATTAACGTTGCAAATGCTAGCAGCAGTGGAGATAGTAATCGTTTAAAGTCGAATAGAATTTCGTTTGGAATCAAATAATTCCGTAGAACATGTTTATTATCAATCCGATTTTAATTTGCTGATTACGAGGTGGGAATCTGGACAATTCAAGCGAATTTCAGAATTGCGTTGGGTTGTCGACAAAATCAACTTAGTAACGGAATCAACCGATTTGCATGTCTGTCATAAATTCGTCAGCTGTCTTATTTTGAATTTGAAAATTAATTTCGTTGACCTCAATGTTTTTTGCAGCAATCAACTGATAGTTATGTCAAACGACATAAGGTTACATTAGAAAAGTTAAAATGGTCGATAATTTTTTTTAAATGATCTATTATTCAGTGCAACTATCTTAATTTTTTCTTTTATAAGAACCTTATCCTGACAATAAGAAATAAAAAAAGAATTAGCAATATCAGTTCAGCCGACCACGCGTGATGACGTTACCAAGGAAAATAGAGATTAATTTTATATATATATATCGATAAATAAATTGATAGATTTATAGATTAATACGATAATTGATGTTTTCCCTAGTTTAATTTTTAATTTTTTCGATTTAAAATTTTTAAAAAATTGTTTTTTGAAATGGTTTTATGCAGTTATGTGGAATGGAGTTTACATGAACCATTTCCCGGAATGTATAATTTTGAAGGAATTGCTGACTTGGAGTATTTTATAAAATTAATCAAAGATGAAAACATGTATATAATTTTAAGGCCAGGACCATATATATGTGCAGAACGAGATTTTGTAAGTAGTTTGCAAATATTTTAAGGTATTTTCTATGAGAGTAAATACAATTGGGATAAAGTGAAAATTAAATGGATTGACAATTTTTTTATATTTAGGGTGGATTTCCATATTGGTTGTTAAATAAGACGCCAAAAAAAAGCTTAAGGACTAATAACTCAAGTAGGTACTTAAGTACTCTAGCTATATAAATAAATATAAAGTATTATGCAAATAAGTGCAAATTAATGATCTTGAATAATATCTCATAAATGTTTAGTATAAAAAGTATGATCAAGTGTCTTATTAATTTTGCTGTTTGAATCTGTTCTATACAATAGGTTACAGAAAATATGTTTCAATCTGGTTTAATGTTCTTATGACAAAACTGAAACCTTATTTGTATGGAAATGGCGGTAATATAATTATGGTTCAGGTAAGAACGAAATGGCAAAAGGCAATGTATTGGTATAATTCGATGTATACTAGTTGCGGTCAAAATCAAGAATTACGTACTAGTTGCGGTCACCCAACAAAAAGGTTACATACTAGTTGCGGTCACTCAAAATATATATCTAATATATATGGTATATACCATGCTATTTTATTTACAAAAGTTTCAACATTTTCCTTTCCATTTTATAAACAGATTTAGGACTGTCTACACTATTTTTATTGTGTAGGTTTGAAATCACTGAAGTAATTGTGAAAAGTCATGCGGCAACCTCGGGTGAACATTCATTCTTGCAGTATGTATATTTTTTTTAATCAATGAAACGCCATTTGACCCCAGTACACTGAGTACTGTACTTGACATCTCAGAATAAAAAATTTTGGAGGGACGGTTACTCAACTGCTCTATTGCTTTACGTTTAACACTGTAACTTACCTTTTTCCGTACCATTAATTGGTGATCATCTAGTTCGTGATTGTACTACTATTGCAAGGGCGTATACAAGGGGCGATGTGGGGGTCAGATCCCCCTATAGGTCTTTTAAAAATTGTATAAAATAGTATTTTTAATGTAAGGAAACAAAAAAAATATTTCAAGGATTTATTGTAAATTATTATTTTAACATATTCAATATATATATTTTATAATTTATTATTTTGAATGTGCAAGTCCTTTGGTTTAGGAATTTTTCTTCCATAATAATTTGTTTGCAATTGATCCCCCTCCACACAAAAGTTATATGTACGCCACTGTACAATTTTATTTATTTTATTTACAAACTTTACAGATAAGTAATAGGTATATGACCGCAACTAGGATATTACCTACAATTCGCGTGACTGCAACTGTTATATGTAGGGTTACCATAATATTTTTTGACCAAATCCGGATATCAGTTCCGTTTCACCGGAGGGGGGAGGCTAAAAATTAAAAGTAAACAATATTGTTATTTCATTAATACAATTTAAATTAGATTTATGAATAAAATGTCTACATAAGAGTTATTAGGTTAAATATGTTAAAACAATACAAATATGAAATATAAAAAAAAAAAAAATTACATATTGTACATTTATACAGAGTAAACACGAAAATCTGTCACCTGATATAACATTTTGTATCAATATAACCATTTTAAACGATTATCTTTGTAAAATCCGGACGCCAATCCGGACTGTCCGGACGAAATCCGGACGTATGGTAACCCTAGTTATATGTCCTTACCTCAAAAATCGTCTCTGACCGCAACTCGGATGCAGCCGTAAAATTATATACTTTAATTTAATTAACATTAATCTGTTATATTATTAGGTGGAAAATGAGTACGGTAGTTATTACGCCTGTGATTCTCAGTACAAATTGTGGCTACGCGATTTACTTAAAGGTTATGTAGAAAATAAAGCTGTACTTTTCACGATTGATGGTTGTGGTCAGTCGTATTTTGACTGTGGTTATATTCCGGAAGTTTACGCAACTGTAGACTTTGGTATTTCAGTAAACAGTAATGAGTTCTTATTAATTCCTCTCAATTTTATTTTATTTAGTATAGTACTGTAAATTAATATTACAGTTTAGTGTAACTCACTAACTCGTTACTTTAAAACGTGAAACAGTGGCGGTTCTGGTAGTATTTTTTCGGTGAGGCAACATAATGTATCATCCCCCCTCCCTCCATACAAAATTAGAATTCACAATAAATGTAATTTAAAAAACAAAAATAATTATAATTGTATGAATGCTAATAATATACTTGTTTCGTATAGTAAGTGATAGATAGGTAATAAACAGAGCATTTTAAAATTTGGTGGTCCTGAAAAGGACCTTTTGAGTAGGTATACCTAGTCCTGAAAATGACTTTTTAAGTTGGTATGCCTAGTCCTGAAAAGGACTTTTCAAGTAGGTATGCCTAGTTCTGAAAAGGACTTTTCAAGTAGGTATGCCTAGTTCTGAAAAGGACTTTTCAAGTAGGTATGTCTAGTCCTGAAAAGGACTTTTAAGTATGTCTAGTTCTAAAACTATTAATTAACTAAATTAAACTACCACGTCTGTCACTGGATACGTTATAACTCCAACAGTAATTAATTTAATAATGTTTATTACAATAAACATCAGCACTCGCACATATATTTTAACGCAGACGTTAAGACGAAACCACCGAAAACGGAAAAAGTGTAAGACACAAGCGAATATTCGTACAAGACGTCAAGACAGAAATGACTAATGAATAAATAATGATAAATATAAAATTATTATCAATAGATATTACAACGGACAACGGTTTAATTAGGACTGTCCCGAATCTCGATTGTAACAATAACATCTTTACTGATAATGTGTTTTTACGTTGAAATGCCGGCTGACTATATATTCCTGTATACCGAGTCTATTTTTATTTCATAGGCGATGTAAGTCGAGCCTCACAATGATCATTACGCATGCGCAACTCTAGTTATTTTATAGTCGCGTGCATTCGCGTACATACGCTTGTGTGTGTAATTCATGTACACAATAGTACATACTCTGAGGCGGAGATGAACGGTGCCTTCTGACGTCATCGGAACATTGCCGCCGGTTGAAACACCAGCGTTTGTTTACGTAATACTTATATTTTCATTCATTTCTTATCGGTTTATCACTATTTTTGGTAATAAACACTAATGATATGATTTACCATTATTTTACAATATAATAATTAAACTTGGCAAAGAAGATTTTTTCTCAAATAAAATCATAAAAACGTTAAAAATTAATATCGAAATATTTATATGCTATCGGTGGGCCAAAATATATACTTTAATAGTATTTTTTACTTAAAATTGTAGGTTAGGCGGCGCCTCACTTGCCTCACCCCCAAAACCGCCACTGACGTGAAATAAGCACCATCATTTGAAATTCCTTTCTATGCACTCACATGCGTTGAAAAAGTACATTGAGTAATAATCAATAATTTAACTTCATAATAAGTATTTTGAATATAGACATGATTTGTTATAGAGAATCCATCAATAGAAACTCGTAGGAGTTACATGAAATATTATTTAGTCTACCTATAGAGGTCTGTTTGACCGAAAAGAGATTGGTTTTTTTTTATAGCCTTTGCGGATAAATATGTATTTATACATATTTGTTATAATCTTGGCCGACGATCGAGTGGGGCAGAAAGGGCTAGAGCTTCGTGGGCCGTACGTCTGAGAGGGCCCGTCGTCTTAGCCTTTTATACAATATTTTTATTGAACTAAAAGCATAAGTAGTGTACAAGCAAAGTACAAGTAGTGTGTATATCTTAGTCAAACAAGTCCATATAAAGGGGGCCCCGGGGGCCCTCAAAATTCTCGTCGGCCCTGGTTATAATATGCACGGCAACTTTTATTAGAGTTATAATGAGATACCTCCCCCCGAATTCAGAATTAGGATTCCTTATGCATAATGTAATTTAGATAGGATACATTAGGTTCAAACAAAAACTGAAGAATATATTTAATCTATAAGCGTGTCTACGAATCATGCTTCTCACAGACACGACCTGCAAAATTCGACTTTAATTGTTACATCATACATTGGTGCCGATCCCTGTATCCATGTATTACAGTTGCAATACTTGTTAGGGGTGGGTATGGTAAGCATGCGAAACATAGAGGCTAACATTATTTTAATTTATGAAAGTTATAAATTATTTTATTCATCATCATACCTAACATTATGATAAACCTAAACGCTAATCATTAAATTTACTTACTTATTGATCGAAGTTATTAAAATTATAGAATAAAATTGAGGGCCGTTATTCAACCTATTGTGGGTAGGTGGGTAGGTCTTGCTTAGCAGGTATGCTTTGCAATACTCTAAAAATTGACTTCGGCGCCACTGATATCATATAATACTAATTTAAAGTTATGATTCCAAGAAAAATATGTTTATAATTATAGCAGGAATTAAGATAATTTGGAAAGATATTCTTATATGTATTATATGGCAGTCATGGTTTTTGAAGATCGTATTTTCTTTCCCTTTTGATTACTAAATATCTCATGTGTGTATTCATTTTATGCACTACCAAATAAATAGTACTGGACACGCTTATGATTCTATCAATGGAAATATAAACATTATTTGTACAATATCAATGTCTTATATAGGGAAAACAATATAAAAGTTTGAAGATATTTAATGTATTGAATTTATGTTTATACAATACACTTAAATAATCCTTAAAGCTATCAACCCATTTATTTCAGATTTATTTAATACTATTATTATTTTTTAGCTACTGAATGTTTTAATTTAATGAAAAATATTCAAAATGGAGGTCCATTAGTCAACTCAGAATTTTATCCCGGTTGGTTGTCTCATTGGCAAGAACCACTTGCTGTTGTACGTTCTATAGATGTTGTAAATCAAATGAAAAATATGTTAGCACTGAACGCTTCGTTTAGTTTTTATATGTTTCACGGAGGTACAAATTTTGGCTTCACATCTGGGGCAAACACAAATGATACTACAGAGAATAGTGGATACTTACCTCAGTTGACCTCATACGATTATGATGCTCCGTTAGATGAAGCTGGAGATCCTACTGAAAAGTATTTCATGATCAAAAAGACACTCGAAGAAGCTGTTAGTTTTACTGCAATTAATTATTTAATCACAACATTATTAGATGTATTTTTAGCTTATACTATTTTAAGTAGCCATTATGCCGCGAAAATACAATGAATAATTTTACATGCTTTAATACATATACAAATATTATATTTAGTTTAGAAATAGAAAAAAAATCTCCAAAAAATTTAAGAGTTAGATATCTATAGGCAGGAGCGTATTTAGGGGGTTATGGTTATTAGAACACCCTCCATCGACCGTATTTTATAGTATTTTACCAAATTGTAAACTTACAACATAATTTGTCCTACACGAGTACTAGTATATTAAATTTTAAAACATCTCCGTTAAATGAATTCTGGATACGCCACTGCATATAGATGACTTTTGAAATTGCATAGAATTTTATGCAACGTTGAATGAAAAAATTTTAATTTAGGACGAGAATTATTAATACTATTAATGCTATTAATTTAATAGCTAACTAAAATGTTGGTAAATGGTATGAGTTTGTAGACATTTAAAAAAATCGAAATCATTAAATAAACTATTATGAATACATTGGAGAAAAGTGTGCATTTTTTGAAAAAAAAAAATTGTATAAATCAGAAATATTGTTAATCATGGGAATATTCTGAAATACATAAAATAAAAATTTAAGCATAAACAAATATTAGAATGCATGATGATTTTTAATGTGAACTCGCGATCAGTCTTCCATATTCAATCCAATCGACTCATTTAAATTAATTTAAATATAATGATGTGTTAAAATTAAATGAATTTAAATACCTCCAAATGTAAATAAAAATTGTATTTTATTTTTAGAAATACACAACAAACTATTTATCACCCATCCCTACACCCAAAGGAGCTTATGGAACGTTTCATGTGCAACCTGTTGTTAGTTTCTTTGAAAAGGTAGCTCAACGTATAAAACCAGTGATTAGTGATGTTCCACTATCGTTTGAGGATATGGACATTAATACAGGTTTTTTAATGTATGAAACTATATTAACAAATGATCAAAAAAAAATCATTAATCCAGTAAATCTAACCATTACCACGGTTAGAGATCGAGCAATAATCTACTTGGATCAAGTAAAATTACTTTGTATTATTACTTACAAAACATGATTGCTAAATTATATTGTTTCAGGTAAAAGTAGGTACAATGACACGGCTAAAAGGCAACACGACGATGATTTTGAACATCGATTCTTCAGTTCAAAAACTAAGTATTTTGATTGAGAATCAAGGACGAATTAATTACGGAGATTTTCTTGAGGATAGAAAGGTTAGTTAATAATTTCCTTCCCATGATAATGATAAGTGTAATAACACAGTACAATATAATTATTGTAGGTCCTATAAATCATGCTAATTGATGTATGATTTAGGATAGTGTAAATACATAAGATATAAATAGTTACTTGTATTTTTCTCTTATTCTTTAACATTTATTTACCTTATTTAGGCTGCATTATGTGATGCTATTCACATTATTATGCAACAAATATGTATTATTTTTGAACCATATGTTTCATAATTATGGCCAACACTTGCATTTGCATATTTTTATTGGTTAGTCCAAAAAATAGCTACTTTATACCAAAGTTTGATTCATAACCTAGCGATGCTGTATACGAAATTTTATTATACATATTATCGCATATTATGCCATTTTTGCATTTTCAGGGTATTTTTAGTATTTTGTATATTTTTGCAGCATATTTAGTACCTTAAAGACTCGGGAAAAACAAAATATTCATTTATCAATATTCATTTCATTTTACTGATATTGTATATCAGTGGCGGATCCACAGGGGGAGGGGGTTAATCCCCATCTTAAATCATTAAAAATATGTATTAAAAATCAATAATTTTCATTATCAAAGGAAAATCTACCGAGTGACAGAAAAAATTCGTGATAAATTTCCAAAAATTGACGAACTTGTCTTAAACACAATAAAAATATTTTTAAAAGCGCCAAGTCGTATTGATTTGTTTAAAACTGAGGCTCTAGGTATTCCATTGCCTCCAATGCCTATATTAACAAGATGGGATACATGGATTTCTGCTTCAATGTATTATTGCAAACATATACAAGCTATTCGAACTGTTATATAGAATTTGAACCCCGAAGATGTCGATACAATAGACAAAATTCAATAATTAATTTCTAAATAGCAAGTTGAAGTAAATTTAATTTTTATTGATTCAAAATATGGATTTTTACCGAATACCATAACATTTTTAGAAAGCCAGAATCTTTTTACTAGTAAAATCAATTAAACTAATAAGTAAAATATGTGGAGTTAGTGGTACAAATGGCACTGATATTAACAAAAAATATGAAGATATATATAATAATGGTTTTCATATTCTTACAAAAAATGTTAACGTATTATCCGGTGATATATCCACGTTAGAAGGTATCCCAGAAGATTTGACAAGCAACGATTTTTGCATTATAAATACACACCTATTACATCCGTCAATGTAGAACGTTTTTTTTTACATTAAAAAAATTTGTTAACGGACGATCGACATTCAATATTATTTGAAAACTTATCATAATCATTAACTGTTCAATGCAATAAAATCGGGTTAGAATAATTAAAATGTTTATCATTTGATTATGGTTTTTGTATAACTTATTATTTATTCGTTTATTATATGTAAATCATTGGCAATAATTGTATTATAGAATATTGAATAATATTTAAAAAAAAAATAACAATAAAAATAGAATATTACTTAAAGAAACAATTTTTTAAAGCATATTTTGGTAATTTTTAGTGCATAACTGCATGTATATTTTATAGATTTTTAGGTCATATAATTGTTGGTCCTATTCATAATACATATGTATTATATTTTTATACCTTGTACCATACATTACTAAATAAATTATGTATTAAAGTAACTTAATGTGCAAGTAATAATAACATATTTTGTATGTACCTATATAAGTTTTCAATTAAACAAAAATAATAGCCTATCACATAAAGTTTAATATAAAGTTAAAGTTAAAGTTTTTATAAAGTTTAATAAGATGGTGGTATAGAACGAATAATGTGCATTCCAAATTCTAGTTGTTTTAATAGATAGTCTTTTTTGATTAGGGTTTGATGTGTAATGAGCCCCTGAATACATACATATGATAACGTTCTTTATCAACAAATTTATCTATTATTTATCAATAAATTCAAGTAATTTATTTTAATAGTTGAAACAAAAAGTATGTGATACAGACTTATTATTATAATATATAAATATTAATATATCTAAAAAAAATTATAGTTTAACAACAATTCGTTTTTTGTGAGACTATAGTAATAATAACTGAATTTTTTTGATATGAGGTACGGTTATTTTATCGGTTTTTGAGAGTGACACGTTAATGTTATATTACAATTAATAATTCAATATTAAATTATTTTTTTTTTTTAATATTAAGGGGATTTTTGACCACGTTTTGCTGGGAAACCGAATATTGAGCCCATGGAAGATGACTGCTTACCCGCTGAACGAAACATCATGGCTTTCATCAGTTAAACCTGTTGAAAACGTCCAATTACCGGCATTTTATAGAACACAGTTTATGTTATCGGAAAATTATACAACATGTTTGGACACATATTTGGATACTTCGGGATGGACTAAGGTGTGTTCCATTAAAATAGATTCATTAAAGTGTCATAAATTAGTTTTTAAATATGTAATTTTATATTTTTAAAACTATAGGGTTTAGCATTTTTAAACGGTGTAAATTTGGGTCGATATTGGCCACTTGGTGGACCTCAAGTTACGCTCTATGTACCTGGTCTTTTTCTAAGACCACCACCAGGTATCAACACACTAGTGATGGTAGAACTTGAAAGCGCACCCCAAAACTTGTCTGTTAAGTTTATAGATACACCCAATCTCAATGGTTCTATTACTCTATAATAACTTAGGTAATAAATATAATATTAATTCTGTAGAATTTATTAATATTTTTTTTATAGTTTTAACTTTTTAATGTTGATTAATTTCCATTTATTTTATTGCTATGGAATTTTGTAAGATTATAATCTTCAACTTTTTGTAATATCATTGTATTTGTTACATCGAACAAAAGAATATCTATGGATATCTAGGATATTTTATTTTTAACCGAAGAAGAGTAATATTTGTATTTATACAAGTATTTAATTATTTACAATTATAATTATTATATCAATAATATTTTGTATCGTCCAAGTTGAATAATTTTTAGTAATAATTATTACTAAAATATTAAAACATACTGAAAAATTTGTTATACAGACAATAATGCAAATAACAAGCACTGAAATGTTATATAGGTAAGAATGAATCATAACTCAATCATATTTGTGATGGTCGAAATGCATTTATAGGGTGTTTCAAAAAGAACGCAGGATTTAAATCTGTTATAAATTAAATTTATTTCTTTTAAAAAAACATAACAATATATCATTCTTTTTAGAAGTGTGAAATTTTCATTTGGTCAAAATAAGGCCAAAATAAATTACTGAAGTCAGTAGATATTCTTGTATGATTATAACAAGACGGCACAACTTGTTATATTTCAGGCTGTATGTAAACTACGGCAAAATTAATCTTTTTCTAAAAGTCGATATGTAAACTGCAGCAAAAAAAAAAATTAAGATTTTACAATCTGCGACAAAATCGATAAGATACATTATACAAACTGTGGCAATTTCTTTTATATACATACCTTCTATATATACTATTTATACATCATATATACCTACCTTTGGATATCTATGTACATATATCGTTTAATTAATTATGAAATGATACGTCTTGTGTACTAAGTGATAAAGTAAATTCAAATGTATTTCTGGGCAAATGTAAGTTCCTACACGAGAGTAGCAGGTACAAAAAATACGTACATTAGTTCCTACACGATAGAAAAAGGTACATATGTGAGTTCCTACACTGTAAAAACTAGGTAAAACAAATTATATACATAACATTCTCAATCATTGTGACTGATATATACAGATATGTACGGGCACACGGATGATTTGAACAACACTAACAATACTTTTAAGCAAGATGTACATTTTACGGTGTATGGTTATAAAAAATTATAATATTATCTAACCAAAATCAAGTTCTGTATCATTTTTATCCGTAATGAAAAGTCGTAATAATTAGATATTCTATCTATCTTACGTCGAGTCGGGATGATATTATCAGCCTGTAGTTTGACGTACGTGAAGTTGGCCCATCCTTTTTCACGGATTAACTTGAAACCTATACCAATATTTTGCGATTTATTTGCGAGAATTTGCGAGTTCATTTTCAAAATTTGCGAGTAAGCCGTTTGCGTGTTATAATTAAAAAACAGAAGGGTGGGCCAACTTCACGTAGCCCACCCAAGTCGCCCTAGAATTTCAAAACCGATACCAAATGATGCGTCTTTATTTGCGAGAATTTGCGAGTAAGCCATTTGCGAATTATAATTAAAAAACAAAAGGGTGGGCCAACTTCACGTAGCCTTTCCAAGTGGCCCAAGAATTTCAAAATTATTTAACATTTTTAATTTTTTTTCAAATTATTTCCAATATTATAATTTTCAGATTATGGAATTAAATTATTATTATTATGCAATCTTAAAAAATTATTTTATCTGCTAATTCATTTTTACGAAAGATTCAGTGGCGGACACGAGCCCAAACTCCAAAAAAAATTGAAAACATGAACTATAATAATACAACTAAATACTTGTAGTGTTATTAAGATTATTTTTCAAATTTTAAATTCAGAATAGTATGAAAATAATATAATATTTAGATTGGGTTATTCCAAAGGCCACACGAGCAGGCGGTTGTCCGCGACAGAACAGTATCGGGGTGTGTGTGTGTGTGTTAAGGTACGGTGTCCAATGCGCGACCTGTCGCGCTCTACCGATTATTTGCGTTTCCCATTGATTGGTGTCCTACCCGCGACAGATAATTTGCCGTCGCGACCCGCGACAATACCGCGACAAGAGCAGTGTAGCGCGACGCGTCGACGATTCGTTCTCGGGGTCAATATGTCGGCTATAGCATTTACATCACAAGAAGATGAACTTTTTATTGAATCCGTGCGTAAATATCCAGAGCTTTATGACTGTTCACACATGCAATATTTTAATTTATTAATTAAAGATGCAAAATGGAAAGAAATTTCCCAAAATATTTTCGAACAAATGTCTATTTATTAGGTTTTAAAATATCCTTCAGAATCGTGGTTTAAAAATAAGGAATCAATTGGATTCCTTTTTTTTAGACAACAAATACGAAAATAATATTTCATTATCTTCCAACTCATCTTCTAGTAAGTTTATAATTAATTTATTATTATTCAAAATACACAGCAACTCATTATCAGACATGTTGGTACCGTTTTACGTCAACCTTCGATAGAAATCGGCGTGCTACTGACGAAATTTAGAACCTGGTACCTACGATCGGTCGCGCATTGAACACCAGTCGGTCATCAGCGACCGAAAATTATAACTGGTCGTGGCGACCGGTCGCGGCGACAGGTCGCGCATTGGACACCGTACTTTAATAGCGGTGCAGTAGTGCACACTATTGCTGTGCACATTTGTACAATGTAAAAATTAAAACAAGTCAAAACACACAACACGCGTTATAATGGAATTGATGTGCATATTCATTTCTGTGCACATAACCAATTAAAATGTTTTCAGCGAATTATTTTCTACGTCGTTGCGTCGGTATCGGCATTATGATTTATTTTTACTCTCATTTGTTTATTATATTGTGATTATCGACTAATAATGTTAGTCATTATCTTAAATTCAAAACAACAATCGTGTTTCTATTTACTATCGACCACCGACGTAAAAAAAAACAAAAAACTTTTAATGTTGTATATATAATATTTTTTATAATTTTATCGGATGTGCTCTTCTTCATTAAAAATTCACGAGCCGCCATTGGGAAGAATATAATTTTAATTCTAAAATTGTGATCAAATTAAAATTACCTATTTCTTACGTATGAATCTTATTTTCCCTTTTTATACATAACCAATCCATATTGTTGTGATACTTTAAAATGTTTATCAAATGATAATTCCTAATTCACAAGGATTTTCGAGGGTAGTTTTGACACCCTGAAGTCAATAATTTCTGAAAAAAATAATTGGTTTCAGGTATTCATATTATATAACCTTAACAAATAAGTGTGTTAGAATAACTAAATATGTATGCCAATGGTTCATTTTGCATGTCAGTTCTTTCTGGAAAATATAATTATCATTATATTTTGTGGTTTAAGGATTTTCAATTTAATTGATCAACAAAATATATAGGAACACCAATTTATTAATGGAGAATAATTTATTTTAAACTATGTAATGTGCAATATCTAGTTCTTGTATTAATAACAACTTCAGTTTCTGGTAAAGCTTTTTATTTTAAAAATTGTTTTAAACCTAATTCCTATTATCTTATATATCTATTAAATTACAAAAATTAGAAAATAATTTTAAAAATATACAAGAAATTTAAAATATTATGTTACATTTTTATGTACATTAATATATGCGGCGTTAAATTAATATTATCTTTTTTTACTACTGTTATTTTTTCCTTTGAATATAGGTACATAGTGGCCTCCTGATACAAAATTAACAATAGCTACAAGTGAGAACCTGTAAAATTAATAAAATTAATTATTTAGTCAAAAAATTATATAAATATAAATATAAATTTTAATATAAAAATGTACGGGACGCAATTTAGTATACCTAAAATTACTCGGGACTCAATTTACATCAAAAAGGTACATTGGGACGCAACTTATAGTCACCCAGAAATATTACGAAATTCCGATTTTATCTCATAAAATATTAGTCGTACATTTTTATAGTTAAAAATGTATAAAAATTGATTTTATATTTAAGGCATGAAAATTGGATAAAAAAATTTTCTTAAGATTTTCTTTGTCATAAAAAAAAAAAATTATAACGGAAAGTTGTAAAAAGATTATATTAGCTTCAACAAATTAAATGTTTTCTTCCAGCCATTTTTAATAATAAAGTTAATAAATTATTAAGATATTTAAAAAAATTATGTTTCTATTACAAAATAATGTCTCAAAAAAGAAATCAAAACTAAATTTTTGTACAAATACTGCACTCTAATTCACAGTTATATGGTAAACACAACACTAAAGAGCTAAATGACTAAAATGAACTGTTATTAATTTATATCATACACGAGTATATTATAAATATGAGTAAAATACATACTATCGGATATATTTAAATAAAATAAAAATAATTACAATTTATATCCCATGCCATTTTTATCTAACTTATAGATGTTTAAAATAGAAATAGTGTGTTTGCAATATGCCTTTGTATAAATAATAATAATACATTTATGAATATAATGATGTAAGAGATTCTGTTTTTTCTGTTTTTTAAATATAATTCGCAAACGGTTTACTTGCAAATTTTGAAAATGAACTCGCAAATTCTCGCAAATAAAGACGCATCGTTTGGTATCAATTTTGAAATTCTAGGGTGACTTGGGTGGGCTAACTTCATGGTAGGAAAATGGAATTTGCGGGTAAGGGGTGAACTCGCAAATTTTGAAAATGGACTCGCAAATTCTCGCAAATAAAGACGCATCGTTTGGTATCGATTTTGAAGTTCTAGGGCGACTTGGAGGGGCTACGTGAAGTTGGCCCACCCTTCTGTTTTTTACTTATAACTCGCAAACGGCTTACTCGCAAATTTTGAAAATGAACTCGCAAATTCTCGCAAATAAATCGCAAAATATTGGTATAGGTTTCAAGTTAATCCGTGAAAAAGGGTGGGCCAACTTCACGTACGTTGTTTGTTGTATTTTCTTATAATTTCGTAAACTTTTTTCAGATATTCTTATATAGTATTTGAATGTCGCAGTTTCAATAACAAATAACCCTACATAATGATACGCCTGTTGGTGCTGTGGCGCTTCTACGCATTGTTGTTTGAAGATTTTTTGATGATTTTTATATACATATATCATTTTTTCCGCCGTGTAGGAACTAACACACGTATCTGGTTCTTACTGTGAAGGAATTAACATACGTACCTGGTTTTAACGATGTAGGAACTAACGTATGTAATTGTTTACCTGCTACTCTCATGTAGGAATGTACTATTCCCTGTATTTTTAAGTTTTAACAAAACATATTAGTAATATCGGTTCCTTTACTTTTGAAAATACTAGTTATTACCTACTTACACGAAAGGATCGCGACAGCAACGTGAGCTAGTTTTGTTTCCCCCTCAAAATATCCCGGTTACAAATATTCTACATTAAAAATATCCCCGTTACAAATATTCCAATTAAAAATATCCTTGTTGCCGCCGCAACAACTGTAATTATATTTCGAGACCGGTCAGTATACACACAAACACACACACACATCATTATCTATTTTGTGAATTATTTTTGTCCGTTTTTAATTGTGTAGTGTTATGTAAATTATTATCTACAAAAACGTCGGTCGCGATAATATTTAGCACGGCCGCCCGTTTTTATGTTGTCGTTTCCGTACCTCCAACGCATTATGATATAATATTGTTACAATTTTTCTTTTTTCTAATAGAAAAGCTCAAATAACTGTTATTATTTTTTATTATTATAGTATATTATTTTAGGCTCTAATAGCCGTTATATTATATAATTTGCGTGCGCGAATCGCCGTTAGATTTGTATTTATTTATTTTAGCATTTAGGTAGCGGCTGACCAGTTCTTCGCACCGACAAAATTGTGAGTTCTTTTTTATTTATTTATTAGTTACCTATTTATTCAAATTAATTAAATTATTATTGTTGGGCCAAAAGGGCCGTGATTTATTTATTTATTCGCTATTTATTTTATTTATTTCAATTTTATCCATATTATATTATTGTGCCAAACAGGAAATTATTTGAATTTTACTATTCATTTTTGTGTTGCTGTAAGTTTTATATATACCGTTTTACCATTTTGTTACCAGTAATACATTAAATATTTAGTTGTGTCTTATGTATTATTTTATTCTAGTTCTTAAGTACACACACGACATTTATACACACATACACCTTACACACAATTTTCTCATAACACGCATACGTAGTTCGACAGTATTTGCTCGGCAATCCCGGCCACTACTGTTCGAACTACTTACCAAGCATTACACACCGCTGATCGGTTGATGTCCGTGGATCGCGTTTTACTATTTACGCTCCCGGCTCGTCCATCCTATATACAAAATATCCCCACTAATATTATCCCTTAATTCATAACGATATACATAAAAATTACACGCAATACCTTTTAAATAATTAATTTCAGTAACATGTTCATAGTTAAGAACCATCGATATGGAAATTTATTAAGTATCTCCAATTAGAGCAAGGTAAATAAAATATACAATTATTTGAAAAATTATTATTTTTTTATTTTTATTTAAGTAATATTATTAAAATTATATTACATTACGATATTATGATTATTTAGGCCTTCAAGAAGCAAAAATTGAAAAATACATGTCTGGTGAGCTACCTGTTAAAAAAAAAAGAAAATTCACGAGAAGTTGGACAGACAATTAAAAGAAGTAGTTCTTAACTATGAACATACTACTGTACTATTTAAAAGGCATCGCGTGTAATTTTTCATTTTAAAAAAAATCTTTTTTTTATGTATATTTAATTTAAAAATTATGTTAACTTTATTATAGTACGGCAAGTCAAAATATACGTTGCCAAAAACAATAAAAGTGTGATTAAAATTTATAAAATGTTTTTTAAAAAATAAAAAAATATAAATATGAATTAAGGGATAATATTACTGGGGATATTTTGATTATAGGATATTTTTAATTGGGATACTTGTAACGGGGATATTTTCAACGTAGGATATTTATAACGGAAATAAATTTAACGGTGGATATTTTAAACGAGGGATATTTTGAGGGTGCACCGCTAGTTTTTCGGAGCAGTTATCATGGCTGAAATTAACGATAGTTATATTATCATCCTGTGTTTGTTTTCACTAAATATAATATAAAATCTATAAATATGATAAACAATTTAAATTCTGACGTTATTAGCTCTATTAATATTTACAGTGAATTAGAATATTCGTTATTTTTCAATTTACCTTATGTCTTTGCAGTGTCATCAGATAAGGGGGCGGGGTAAATTGATCTCTCAGATATAAGGGGGACAAAACTATAATTTGGAAATTAATGAAAAATAGTTCCTATGCCACTGGTCTTGATATTCTCTCAAATGTATACAGTACAATAAATTCTATGCATTTTGAGTCCTCAATTTTTCTAAGCTGAGACCCCTTGATAGTGCTGATCACCTCCAGTCCCACTTCTAGTTGCGGCACAATTTGGATGCTGGAATAGTTATAATTTTTTTTGAACACAATTTTTTTATTGTGTTATAAGACCAGAATATTAAGTTCAGTGTCGTATGTAGAAAAAAAACCAGTTTTATAATATAATATTATTATATAACTATATTATAATATAATATAATAATGTAGTAATATAGAAATAATATTTACCTATTTGATATTATATATTAGTGATAACAAACACAGGATGATAATGAAACTATCAATCAATAATTTTAGCTATGATAACTGCTCCGATAAACTAACTCACATTGCTGTTGCGATCTTCTCGTCTACTTAAAAGTATTAAAGGTTAGTAGGAATAAAGTTTAATATTTATTCAACATCATGGAATTCACAACAATGTTTAGACAAAATGGCAAGGAATTAGCAGTGTTAAATAATTTTAAATTCAAATTTAAATATGAATCCAAAATAAATGGTAATGAAACATGCAAGGCAAAATTGGTTCTCACAATTGAATGTCAAGCAGTAATAACATAAAAATATATATAAATATAGTATATATAATATATATAGAAGGTATTATAATAAATTGCCGCAGTTTGTATAATGTACCTTATCGGATTTGTCGCATATTGTATATTCTTAATTTTTTTTTTTTTGCCGCAGTTTACCACCTTCCAAATTTTAAGAGAAACAATCCCTCTGCTGCATGAGAAATCACCGGACAGACAAATCTCGTTGCGTAGCCAAAGCTACCCACCTCGATCTTGCGACTTAACGCCGTGTGATTTTTTCTTATAGGGATATACTTAGTCACGAGTTTACCAAAACAAAGTTCGAAATTTCTTGGAACTTAAGCAAGAAATTCGTCGTGTCCTCAACGAACTTGATGGATCAATGTGTTATCCAGTGATGGTAAATTATATGGAAAGAATAATCACCTGTAGGGCTAGTAGGGAGGGTCATATACTCGATATTGTTTTTCACTGTTAAACCTTATACATATTATTACATCTATATATTATACGTATAAAAATATGTCAGTGCTGGCCCTAAGGGTGGGGGACAAGCGGTGCGATCGCACCGGGCCCCGCGCTTGTATGGAATCCCATAGGGTATATTTATGGGGGGCTAAGGGGGCTTAAGCCCCTCTCCCCAAAATCCAAGAATTGTTTATTAAGTCTGCTTATTATGTCCTATCAGATGTAAATCATAAAAGTTCAATATAATTTTATAAAGAACTAGCTGAATTACCCGGCTTCGCCTGTTTTTCCTTTCTCAAAATGAAATTGTTAAATCAACACACATTTGTGTGTTGTACAGAAGAAAAAAAAATTATTTTACTTAATGCTATCAAATACTAAATATAAGTAATACCTGAATTATAAATAAAAATAATAATAATAATAATAATAATAATAATATTTACAAATGACTCTTTACGTAGTTGCTCAATTCTAATATGGCTTAAGTCAAAACTTCTTGGTATACCACATTCCGAGTTTTATTTTGTGATGCACACACTTATAAATGGTCAGGTATTCCAATTCTAGACAATGCCACATACAATTGCCTCTGTGAAAAACAGTTATTTTCCAAATCTACACCACAGTAAGTTAAAGTCTGACCTTGGCCTTTGTTTATTGTCATTGCAAAACAGACTTTTATTGGAAATTAAATTCTTCTAAACTTAACTGGAAAATCGTTGGGGTAAATGGTATTTTTGGTAAAAATATTTTTTCTCCTTTAGCACATCCGGTCAAAATTTCAACTTCGATTATATTTTTTGTAAGAGAGGTTACACGGAGCCTAGCTCCATTACATAATCTAGGAGAATTCAAATTTCTCAATAATATGATTGGAACTCCCACCTTCAGTAATATTTTATGAGGAGGCATACCAGATGGTATTTGTGAATTTTAAAACTCGGTAGGAAAATGTACCGATTCTTCACTATCAACAACTATATCGATAGAAAAGTAACGCGTTCGCATAACCATCCACTACTTAGATTTTTCAAATGTTTAATATCTTGGTACACATTTTGTATGAGTTGTTCTAACGAATTTATCGATACTGCTAGTTTTTTTACAATTGTGATATACCTGTAATGATGTGCGTCATTCGACTGTTAAAGACAGCACAAATATTTTATTTTGTATACAATCTATATGTACGTTATTTTTAAACCCTTTCAAATAAATAACGGTATCTTCGATACCCGCGCGAACGACACGGGTTGAACAATAGTAGTATTGACATCCCTACATTAAAAGGACAGGCCCAAGGTCCATGCCGCCGCATGTGCCTATATAACAGGGACACACACATTCCACACAGAGAGTCCTTGATCTTAGGTCGTCAGTGCATGCGCACCGATCATAAGATCAACGACGAGCGATTTATATATTTACACATGCGATTTGTTTTGAATCATTTAAGTTTAACTTAAATAAAAGAAAAAATATTGAATTATTTTAATCTGTTCGACTTGCGTTCTTCGTACGAGTGTTGAAGAATACCCAGTTCTGGTGCCATTAAATTCCGCATTTGTTCTTTCTTTTTCAACCTCGCGTCGACATCAGAAGTTCTACGGCGAACAAGTAAGTGCTGTTTTATTTAGCTTGGCAGACTGCACAATTGCACTGATCGGCTCTCGAACCTTCTCAACCCCGAGAGCCCTCCCTTAAACAAGGAGGAAGGTAATAACCCATTCATACCACATCGCATCACATACCTATCTACTTATATTATTTTGTATTGTTGGGTTATTACAAAGTGGCGCCCAACAATTAAGTTCAGTTTTATTACTGAGCCGATATAGACAATTGCTAGTCTTAACAACTGCATTAATAATAAAAAGCACTTAAAATAAAAATATATTCATAGTTTAAAAAATTAATACCTACAGAAGTTTTGATATTAATTAAACCCGAGAGTGGGAAATCAATAATCAAAACTATCTAACAAAGGAAAAACAAAAAGAAATTTTGAAGACATTTTTTTGATATTAATTAAACCCGTGAATGGGAAGTTAAAAATAAAATTGTCTTATTCAAAAAAAAATTTTAAATGAATATATTTTTCATTACTAACAAAAAGTAATACAAACAAAAATTTTTGATATTTATACAACCCGATAGTAGGAAAATAATTATCAAAAACATATAATAAAGGTAAAATTTTTTAAATTTGGAAGACATTTTCTAATATTAATTAAACCCGAAAGTGGAAAATTTTAAAAAAAAAAAAAGAAAATTGAGGTGCGTTACCCCAGCACCCGCACTTTCGAAATCATGAATTGTAATCAAGCAGTATTATGTACTTTATTTTGTACAATTTTGTACAGCCAAAATTAAATTTTGTACAACCCCCGAACCACCCCGAAATTCAATTTCATTTTACGGGTGCTGCGGTAACGTTACACCAGCACCCGGATCAACTAATTTTCACAAATTTCAACTTTAAACCGTACAGTATTATGTACTTTATTTTGTACAATTTTGTACAACCAAAATTAAATTTTGTACAACCCCCGAACCTCCCCGAAATTCAATTTCATTTTACGGGTGCTGCGGTAACGTTACACCAGCACCCGGATCATCTAATTTTCACAAATTTCAACTTTAAACCGTACAGTATTATGTACTTTATTTTGTACAATTTTGTACAACCAATGATATTTACCTATATAACATATGAGATTGATATGTATTTTTTTATATCTCTAGTTATTAATTCTATATAAATATGGAGATATTTCAATGATTTTATTTACATTAAAACAAACAGTTATTATTAATCTGACATTAAATCTTAATAAATATTATTATATGCTATGACAGTTTCATTAATGGATGTATTCTTAGCGCGTCTAAATTACCGCATAATCAAGATATGACTTGCCTATGGGTTTCAACTTACATATTGTGAAATATATAATTATGTATATAAAAATTAAATTAGTTTTGCGAAAGAGCTGTTTAGCTATTGTTGTTTTAAATTGACTAGGCCAAGGGGCACCATTGGTTTCAACCTCTTGGCTTCTATATTCGATATTGGTTATAGAAATAAAAAATAAATATATTTTCGTATATTTGTAGTTTTGTTAATTAATGAATTAATAAATATAATTAAAATAATTATATATATTTTTTTCGACACCTTGACATGTGAAATTGGTCCAATCCCCTGAAAGTAGCATGTCGGTTAGAAAATAAAAGAGGATGTAAAACCGATGATTTTTTCTTTTTAGATAGGTTCTATTTAAAATTAATATTAATCATAATAACCATTATTATGGAAAAATGAACTCTAATTTATTGCGATTTACTTTGAGACGATGTCGATGTCGACCGATACTGTATGATATCTACGACGTATAATACGTATATGTGTTATACAAATTAATAGAGTAAATTTATAATTACATAATTTTTTAACTTATTTAGAAATCTGACAACGTTACACTAAAATCTTAGGTACAAAACGTACGGAATCGTATGCTTTAAAATGTGTACGATTCCGTACGCTGATAAGGACAGACAGAATCGTGTTCTACCAAAAAAAATTATATCGCCCTATTTTAGGATTGGTTAGACAAATTTCAGATTATTTTTTCATTCCCGAATTTGTCTTTATTGTGAACAATTCGTCGTGAATAGTTTCGTACGGTACCTATATATGTTTTTGCTGTGTAATTTTTCATTTGTATAAAGATTTTTAATTTTTTTAATTTTTTTTCAATTGAATAATTTATCGACTTAATAGCGGGTAAGTAAATAAATATTTTAACTATAATATAATTTAGGCACGTATATAATTAATCATTAATGAATATTAAGTGAAAATTGTATTTAAATCTATGCTTAAAATGAGCTCCATATCCCTGGCATCCATCCCCTACTTTGGAATTTCAAACTTAAATGCAGATAGCTTTTCTTCTCGGCTATGTTGGTTAATAATAATTCATTATCATTAAAATAAATAGACACCACCAAGTATTAGAAGATTTAGCTAATTAAACATTTAGGTTTTTTTTTTTTTGTATTATCTAGATGTAGAAAGCTATATTTAATTAGAAATTACTATAATATATTAAAAAAGCAGTTGATATCAGGACATGAAAATGGGGAAATAATACAATAATACAATAATTATACAGTTACTAACGATTTAGATGAAAAGGTAAATGAAAGTCAACAAATCAATGAAGAGGTATCAGATATCCTACATCCATGTTTAGCGTGTAGTAATGGTAATTTTCCTACAGGAGCCCATCGTTGTGTACAATGTACCAAGCCAGTTCATTTATTTGGCTGTTCGGTAAAAACTATAGATAGTGATGAGGAATATGTTGAGACACGGATTTGTTTGACCTGTGTAGAATATAATACAGAAACAAATGCAGAAGAACAATGGCAAAAGAAAGGAAAGTCAACAACATTTAAAAATAGTCGATCTAAAAAATCTTACCTTAATCCGCAGGCAGGATTTGAGAAACTCGATTTGAACAAAAAAGGATCAGAAAAACAAATTGTATTTTTAAAAAATGGAAATACTTTTAACAACAAGCCTCAGACAGTAAAAAACATAGGAAAAGTTATATTAAGAAATACTTGTTCTGTTGATTCTATATTAACATCTTTGGCCTATGCAGCTGCAGACAGTAGTAACTATCTCTCATTCTTGATAAAACATGAAACATCTGACAAAACAGCAAAATTTATAACTAGAATGTTAAATACAAAAAATTTAAAAAAAACTAGTTTGTATACAGAACGAATAGAATTATTGGCACTGCATTACCCATATAATGATAAAGAGCATACTCTAGTAGGTAATATACAACTAATTGATGTTATGGGGACATTAACATCTACAGCAACTAAACTATTCAATAAATTGCCATCATATACAAAATTGAATGTTTGCAAAAATATGTTATGTCCTAATTATATGATTGTACAAAAATACCCAGTCCTTTCGTTATGTGCTTTTGATGGTTACATTAATGTACAAGAAGAAATTGAAAAATACTTTTCTACTGAAAAAGAAATAGATTGTATTGAATGTCCATCAAGAAGGAAACACACAATCAATGCCAAATCCCATTTATTGATTGAGCTTATGTCACTTCCAAAATGTAAAATAAATTATCTTCATACTTTAAAATGATTATATATTACCAAAATTCCTAAAAAAAATTGATTTACTAACTTGTATTTTGTAGAACTTGAAGCATCAACAAGTTATGGAGATATTACTGAAATCTGTAATGTCCCACAAAATTATGCAAAAACAGTCTTATGGGACTTGGAGGAAATACCAAAAATGTTAACAATAAGAACCAAAAAATACTATTTAAGAAGTGCAATCGTATTTGTAAGTGGGGATCGCTCTGGTTTAAGAGTATCCACTGGACATTATAAGTCAATGGTACGGCGAGACAATGATCGGTGGGAAGTGTATGACGACCTTAAAGAAACAACTACAAAACCTCATGGAAACAAACAAAATATAGAATTTTTAATATATACAATATAAAGTTTTTTTTGATAAATTGTATTTATTTTTTAAAACTTAATTACCTACT
>NW_020272616.1:0-21761 GCF_003268045.1 Sipha flava
AAAAAAAGGTAATGATATATTACAATACCAAGGAGTAAAATATAGAAGTCAAAGTGAAATACTTCCTACATTTTTTCTAAGAAAAGGAAATTAAAATAACAGAAAATATTTAATGTAAATAAATGTTATGAGATAAATTATTAAGTTATGGATAAAAAATATTTTTTTACTATTATTTAAATAAATATTTAAAAAAAGCTCAATAATTTAGACAGTAAAATAAGTTATAATCAGTGGCCTAGAAAGTATTATTAGTATCCCTGGTTAACTTAAAAAATTCACCGATATCAGAAAAAATAGGTAAAATATAATTTTGCACCCTGGCATTGGTACAGTTTAACATACTCTTGCTATACCACTGTTAAAAGTTATGAAAACTTATAAATCTTATAAATATTTTCAAAATTATAATAGTTTATTAGAAATCACTAAAGCTGTTTTAATTTAATATAAATCATTTTAAAGAGATTAGACTACAAGTTAATGAGAAAACACGAAATATTTAATAGTGTCACGTAGAGAACAAGTAAAAAATTTGTTAATAGTCCGAGGATTTACCTTCGAAAAGGTATTAAACTTTAAATACCTGGGAGTAGATGTTAACCATCAAGCAAACAGCCATGAAAAAATTAAAAGAAGAATAACTGTAGGAAATAAGAGCTGTTTTGTGCTTGCACCTATGTTTAAATCAAGATTAATCTCCAAAAATACAAAAATAAGACTATATAAAGTACTCATTAGGCCTATAGTCTTGTATGCCTGTGGAGGTCAACAAAGTCGGACGAGAAAAGATTACTACTATTTGAAAGAAAAATACTGCGTAGAATCTATGGGCCCAAAAGAAACGAGGAATATTTATATGAACGAAGAACTAATGCAGAACTGAGGGCAATATTCAATGAACCAAACATAGTGGGAATTCTTAAAAGCAGACGATTAAGCTGGGCATGTTTAGAGAGCGGAGGGCCAAACAGTGCATGATGTCACATTGTGGAAACCAAATAAAAAAACGACCGATAGGGAGACCAAGACAGCGATGGACTGACCGAGTCAAAGAAGACCTCAAGCTTCTGGGTATTAGAGAGGGAGAGCAACTGGCGAAGAACAGAGAGCTGTGGAGAGGCGTAGTAGCGTAGTAGAAGCGGATGGACCTTTAAGACCCGGAATAAGCCAAAAAAATAAATAAATAAATAATTTTCAACGTTTACATATAATAAGCATACTTATTAAATGGTTTTATTGCAAATTTTCTTTTCAGTAAAAACAGCCTTAGAAATAAAATTAACCAAAGAAATCAAATGAAAAAAAATGCATAATTAAGGTATAAAAAATACATTCTAAATAAATAAGTATTTAAAAATGTCATTTAATTAAAATAAAGAAAATCTACTAAGTTTCTAATTTCTAAAACAATAAGGAAAATCGATACATTTATTATTGCACTAATGATGAATATAATTATTCACAATTGAAAATATCTTCATTACTTAAAAATAAATTTGAACAATAAATTAGTAACACTTATTTGATAGTTATTTTTTTCAATGGAATAATGATTAAAAACACATTTCATACCATACAGTGTCCAGAACTATATTGATAGTTTTATAAATTTTATAACTATAACAACTTTGATTCAATCAATTATTATTAACTAAATGGTTGGAAATAAAATTATATTAAATAGGCATTTTAAATAAAACATAATTATATTCCAATATTATTTGATAATAACCAAAACTGAGAACTGATAATTAGTTATAAAATGTAATAACATGACTTAAATTATTTTATTTGTTCCTTGAATAAGGTATAATAAGGCTGGTTGTATTGGTGAAGTGAAATATTTGAACATAACATATTGAAAACAAATTTTAATAGTTGGTTCTTTATTATTAGCTACTTTGAATTTGATTTAAAGATTAATTTTATAATTGTTTTTATCATTTTTTTATTGTAAGATACATAAATTAGTTCATAATGCATGAAAAAACTATTTATAAATGTCTTATAATTTTTTAATAACTAGTACTCATATTCAAATTTTCTAACTTGAGTAATTAATTCTTCATTTATACTTTTATTTTAACTATCTAAAAATGCAATATATTTAATTTTCAATCTAATTTTAACCAAATAAACTTTTATTAGTAAAAAAAAAATACCTAACATAAACAAGAAGGATAAAACTATTCCAAAATACATAAATAGAAATGCTATTTTATTATAAATAATAAATAATATTTCTAACCATCATTAAATTTTCCTTCAAATATATCTTTGCAGCCAGTATAATAATAAAAGGTGACGACATGTGCAATCGGAAACATATTTTTATCTGGGCACATAAAAATGGTTTTTGTTAAACCTGTCGTCAAATGAAATTTCTTGATCTTATGATATACTTTTAGCATCTGATTCACAATAAACATTATTGTCCAACGTTTGGATAGGCGTGATGGAGCTCGTCTAAACACATAAGTTAAAAAATAATAATATTCATAATTTTTACTACAGATAGATTAATAAACTTACATATCCCCTGAGCAAATACGGAAATACATCATCATTATATCTATGAATTTTTTTTGAAAATCATTGTACCTTTCCAATTTTTGTTTTTTGTTGGAAGAGTCAAATTTATCAAATGCATTTAAGAGGTATCTGAGATCTACACAAATCTAAAATAATATTTAATGCAAATACATAATGTATGGATTAACAATTTATTAATTGAATATCAATATGTACTTACTGTATTCGCAAGTGGCACCATCCAGTTTTCATTATCTGAAGCCTGAAGATACTTAACAATGTTTTGTAAAATTGCCAATTGTCCTTTGAAAGCTTCATCATATTTATTTTCACCAATTGATTTCAAAACGCTTAAACAGTTTTCAATATTAATTATATTTAAATTACTTATAACATAATTCGGTATAAGTTACAACAATTTTTTTTTTTGATTGAATTTTAAAATTATAAATTATTTATTGTATAATATATTAAATATACTATAAATATATTTAAATCATATTATTTGTATTGAAAACAGTAGCAGAAGATATACTCGGTTTTCTTATTAACACATTTATAAATTTAGTTTTTTTAAAGAAACAAACTTAAATAAGTACTTTATTTGTTAATTTTTTTTCAATAAAGTTAGTTAAAATATTTTATTTTTTTTTAAGTATACTTACAAGTTTGACTAAATGATAAAATATTATTTAATTTAAAATACCGAAATAATTTTTGTCTATAATAACAAGTACAAATTGTGACTGCACTATTAATACAAAATATTTATACAAGAACTAGAATAAATTGTATGTAATATATACACTAAATACAACATTGAAATCAATAGCATCATCCATATTGACTCTACAATAGTCACAAAATAATTAACACTTAACATAAAAAAATTACTTTAGATGTAAAATGATTTCATTTTCAAAATCTAGTTCATTGTCTACAGCAATTTTTTGAAGATATTCTACAGAGTTTTTATGATTCCATTCTTTAGATTGATTATCCCTCAATGAAAAAAAATTCTGCAAAATAAAAGATTATTTTCATTACAGTATCAATCAGATTTGTAATAGATAGCTACAATAAAATATTTACCGCCAATTCTGTACCATTTTCATCGTTGTAAAATGTAGTGGTCTGAAATTTACAATAGTGATTATCCAACAAATAAAAATAAGTAAAATACTACAAGAAAATGTGAGATATATACAAATTATAATTGATCAACTTACCGCTAAAACATAATCTTTAGTGTACATGTTTGTATTACTAAGTTCTAGTTAGTAAAATATTATAAAATAATAGAAATCATTAATAAATATTTATCGATTACTTTTAAAAACTAACTATTATTTTTCTGTTGTACGAAGTTTATCAAACTATAGAAAAGTATTGTTATGATGATACAAGTATACATGATAAGACATGATACTACTGGAAATTAATTTTGTATAGTTTGCCGCGCTTTGAAAATCGAATGCGATGCCTCCAGTATTTTTTAAATTTACTGTTCACAAATTTCATAAAACCTGAACAACCTAAGAGTAGATGAAATCTTATAAAAATGTAAATACATTATACTATCACAGATTGAGCAATACTTTTATAATACGTTCACGTACAATAATTACTATTTTATGTGGAGTAAAAAATACATTTTAAATATTATGTACTTATATGGCTACATATTATTACGTTGCTGGGTAATAATTAAATATTTATTCAATTAAAGAATAATAATAATTTAGTAAAACGAAATCGTTATTAAGTGTTTCAAGCCCCAATGCATTCCAAACAAAAGCAAACAAGCGTCAACTGTCGGTCTATAATAAACATTAACTTTCTTATTTTCTATAATGACCAATTTACCAATATATTATAATACAATATCGCATGTAATGCATTTGATTATAAAATAATTATATTATTAAACTATAAACGAAGATTATATAGCATAGAAAATATATATATATATATATACAAAGTGATTTAAATTAAGTACCTACTGAGAAAAATGCAAGTGTTTTATGTAATTCAACATTCGTATACGTATATGTAAATATGCATTGTGTGCATCTTATCTAGATCATAATATGAGCATATTATGATATATTGTATAATTATGGAAATTAATTTGCTTACGACGTAACGTTTGCCTACATAGAAAGTTATTTTGATAATTTTATTTTTTCATATTTGATGTTATCTATTTACTTAGGCTACTAAGTAGTAGTGTAAGTAAGAGGAGGGGAGAGGATTCATTACCAAAATCTCAGCTAGTAAATAAATGTGTGATAATGAAAATAATTAGTACTAAAATATATCAAACTCCCAAGAATAATTCCCATCTTAAGATATTCAAAAATGTTGTATGTGATTTGTATGCAATTGTGTGACTGCTTTCAGAATTGTTGTTGAGAATAGTTCCAAATAATTATTGATGTAATAACCGAACAACTGTGAGCAGTGCCGCCGCAAGCTTTTACGAGGGCTTTTGCA
Source organism: Sipha flava (assembly GCF_003268045.1). Lineage (NCBI taxonomy): Eukaryota > Metazoa > Arthropoda > Insecta > Hemiptera > Aphididae > Sipha > Sipha flava. The sequence goes on from NW_020272616.1 coordinate 5,032, forward strand.
AAATCAGTACAATTTCCTTACATCTAAATATATTTAACTATTCTTACTTGATAAATTGTGAGCCTCGAATTTATTTTAAGCGCGAGGCCCTAGGCGATTGCCTAAGTTGTCTGATCGATAACGGTGGCACTGACTGTGAGTATATATGGATATAGTTTAAAAGTATGTTATGAATTATTATTATTAGATATAATAATTAAACTTAATATTTGTCTTTGTGGTTTAAACATGACATATTTATTTTGGACCACATTGTCAAAATACATTTTTAGTACAAAATTAAATTAAAATTATATATACAATAATGTATAAACATTAATTCCACTCTTGTGTAACATTTTTTTTTGAATAATATTCTGGCTAAAATAACTGAATATACGAGTACATTGGATTGAGTAATCCAAAATTTAAAATTTGCTTTGAATAATATGTTACAAGGGTCAAAGTCCAAGGATATTGAGAGGTAAATCAAATAAATGAAGTGTTTGATTCCCAAATTTTGATTACATTCTTATTTTAAACATTATTTTTTTTAAGTCAGCAATAATTAAATATTTTTAGTAACGTAATAAAATAATATAAATCAATAATCATAATTATCTTTTTTGAACTAATGATTATTTTTTTTAAAATTAATATTCTAAATATTAGTGCTCCAATATGTTGAGTGGTAGTAGAGGGAATGCTCGGTGATTATGAAAGAAGAGTTAGAGAAAATAGAGGTATATTACAGAGTAGGTATGAAGAGGAGCAAGAGAGTACGGAGAAGATTTTAGGGTTGAAGATATACTAGTTGTGACCAAATAAGTGGGTTGAGGACGATTTTAAAGAGCGATGAGGCATACTAGTGATTATGAAGGAAAACAAGGAACTATGTATGGGTGGTAGGATTATGGAAGGGGGTTCTGTAGGTTCGTGAGAGGGTGTGCGAAAAGTATGTTAGTGAGTTATACTTGATTGAGTGCGTTAAGGTAAGAGGGTGTGAGTGAGTGGGTTTGCTAGGTTGTGTGAATGGATGAATGAGGATATTGGGTATGAGAGATTGGTGGGTATGAGTGTGAGGATAGGCGGGAGTGGGAGAGGTAGATGGGTGTTGAGTAGATGAAAGAGTGTGGAGCTTAATGGATATGAGAGGAGTGTGTGAGTAGGTGCGTTCGTGTATGCGGGGGGGAGGGGGAGGAGAGTATGTTTGGATATTTGGATGGAAGTGGGTGAAATGGATAGAGAGTATGTGAGTGTGAAAAGAGTACGTTGGTGTATAGGGTTGTGTGATTGAGTGCGTTTGTATTTGGATAGGAGTGTGAAAATGAAGGAGATTATGTGGGTGAGTGTAGTGCAGTATGTGTCTGAAGAGTGTGTGAATGAGTGCATTGGGTATGTGAATGGGTGGTTAGTTTGTAGGTGGGTGAGATATATGTGGGTGCGTGTCATATGGGTGAAAAATATCAGGTAAAATTAAGTTCGTGTAAACCCCGCCAGTGAAGAAAATCAAGTATAATCAAGTATATAGTTATGTCATGATGTAAACTAAAATTATGTGATACAATTGTAAATATTCTAAGTCTTGTATTACTCCATCAGTGTACTTATTTACAGAATCCTGTAATACTGTCATTTTTTTTTATTTCGTATTTTCTAGCTTATTTACTTGAGATATGCCATTTAGTTTTGTATAAGTATGGGTTTGAAATTCGGTAAGAACTTTACTAAAAATATGAAAATTCAATGGACTTTTCTAAAATGAATTTCTTAGATGACTATGAAAGGATTCACAGGCAAAATACAAAAAAAAAAAAAACTGGCAAAGTTTACATTAGACCTTTTATTACCTTTTTATCTTAACCGATATTTTGGCGGGGTTTACAATCGCTCGTGAGATAAGTACATGAGTGGTTACGGTGGATGCGTATAATTGGGATCGATAATAATAGTTTTTTATACCGATATTTTAAATATTGTACCATTTTTCGATATTGACATTCGTTGACGCGCGGACTTGACGTGTATATCAGTGTAGTGTAAGGGTGTATATGTGATTGTGGGTCTGTATGTACTACGCGTGACTTATATTCTAACATCACATGATATTTTGTGAGTATGGAACCCATCGATTTCAATAAGTTGAAACTTATTAAAACTTATTAAAGTTATATACGAAACATTCAAGTTAAATATTATTACGATTAGAATAATGAACACCCACTGTGCAATTATTTGTTCCATCATTGTTATATGGATGTTTTTTAAAAACACGGAACATTACAAATTGCGTTCTTAAGGAGTATGTTTAACATCCCAGTGACCATATTTCTACCGTAATGATGTCTTTCAAAAAACCTCTTTTAAACATTACTTTTCAACATCCCAACAACAGTTTAAAACAAACCTCTTTTAAACATCACTTTTCAACGTCCCAATAACAATATAATACAAACATAATAGTGCATAAAATATTTGTTCCTATGTAACATCCATAAGCTGTTGCAATTAGTAATTGTATGGATGTTATTCATTTCCAATAAAATAATGCATTATACTATGCATATTAATATCATGGTACCACATTAGCATTGACACAACTAGGGAGGGAGGGTGCTTTAAGTCCTTAGCACCCCAAAAAATTGTATTTAAAAATGTATAATTTAAAATAAGAATTACTAATTTCAAAGATAATTACACATATTATTCATAAAATAAATAAAAAAATTACACAAAAAAAATGACTTTTTTTAAGTGACCTTTTAAAAGGTTTTTGTTTTTTCATAGTGACCGTGTTTCCACATAAGCAAAAAACAAAACCAGAGATTAAGCACTCCTTGTTCAAATTTCTAGTTGTGTCCATGCACATTAGACATCAAGCATAGTATTTCTTTAAAAATTAAAAATATATATATATTATGTGGCTGTTATATGTTGAAAGAACAAAATAAACCTCATTGTTTAAAAATTCAAATTAAATACAATAAAATAGTTGCTCATTAAACAAATAATAAATTAAGTGTTTAATATAATTATTTATAATTTGTAGTTTGGACTTCAGAATTTACTTTTTAAATACTTAATTAATGCAAGTTAAGTATTATTAGGTATTGAATTTAAAATACCAATTTAAGTATACTAACTTCACACTTTTAATTACTTATTGTAATCTGTTAGCTCGTAGACACCCTTACATTTGTTAGTAGAACTCATTATCTTCATGAAAAAGTAAAAATATATTTTTTTAAATAATACCATATAATAGGTATAGAGAGATAGGATCATGTTTAAATAAAATTAACATACAATTTAAATCAGTTATCGTATTTTATTATTCTCTTATTAACAAAATACAATAAAAAACAAAAAAACTATTAAACAAAGAAAGCAATTTATCACAAAATATAATTATAACATATATAATTTATACTTTGATACATATAATCATATTATGATTGACATTAAGCTGCATGACAATGTAGAAATAAATGCTGATTCGTTTGATAATCTAACAAAAAAGCATTTAAATTTAATATTTTCTAAGCTGATATGAAACATTTCAGATATTTGAGAAGTGTTAAGAATGTATACACCAATTTTAAATGAAGATAGTGGTTGCGTAGTTGATTCAGAATAATTAAGAAATTGTTTTACAAACAATTGTATAGGTTTTTTATAGGGTTGAATAATATGATGAACAGATACTATCCTTCCATCTTTTAATATTATATTCCTATCTTTTTCTTGAAGAACATTTATTAAAATATTAGAAATTGGTAAAATAATTTTTTCAAAAAGTGTGTCTGTAGTTTTAAAAAGTAGAGAAGAAGTGTTATATTTTATTTCATTGCTTAAAGTAGGGCTTTGAGATAATAATTGAAGAGGAAGCTCATCGTATAATACATTTTGCTTTTCTATTATTCTGTTGCAGATTTCTTGTAAAGGGTGTTTAATTGATTTTATAGACTTTTTAATGTCATATAAATAATTTTCATAGGGAAAACAGCTAAAATTATCCAATGGACCATGGATGAGTACAAACATTGGCAAGTGAATCAAACTGTGTATATTATATGTTATTAAATGAGGGCCATATAGATTTGAATAATCTTTAACAAATTGTTTGAGTAGTTGAGATGCTAAATCATTAAATGAACAACAAGTTTCAGCACACATTAAAATTTTAATTGCATATACTAATATTAAAAAATGAGAATATAATTTTTTATTTAAGTTGCTTTTTAAGACTATTTGACCAGTGTATAATAAAAATGTTCTTAGTTCAGTAGCTTTATAGTATTCTATATCATCCAATGGTCTAGGTAGGCGACTAAACTCTGCTGATACATAGGGTCTTATATTTTTTAATTCAATATTTATTTTTTCCTTTTTCGCTTTTTCTAATCTAACTTGTTTATTACCTTTAACCCACATTTCTATTAATCGCTTCACTACACCCAAGCATACATTATGCATATAATTTAACACAACTGTTTCTACTATATTAATTGATAGACGAATTAATGGACTATCACCTTTATGGTAATCTTCATCAGTTTTATTTCGGAAAGTCTCATTGGTCCTCAACGGTGAATCTAAATCAGGGTAGATCATACGGTGTTCAAGGTATGTACCCTCTTGAGTGCAAGATGAACAACCGAAATAAGCATTATAGCTTTTGACATTAAGTAAAAAGGCCTTCGCAGGTGCGTCACAAGGTATATTAGATATTTCTAAGGTAAAGAATGTATCATTTATAGTTAAACCGTTGTCTATTACCTCTAATAAATCAACAATAAATGGATTAAGAAATTCTTCTATAGATTGGGGCTTATGAAATCCATGGAAAATTCCTATGGGAACCACATTATTTGGTAGTTCTTTAAAATTAATGACTGAAATCAATATGGGCCACAGTTAGCTTTTAGAACTTTTGGCTATAGGAAGCCCGTCTATATTGATGCCTATTTTTAAAACATTAGGTGTAATATATACTTGAGCATTATGCTTATTTAAAAAAGGTAAAAGCATATTTTTTATACCTAAATGCACATATGAGCCTCCAGAAACATCAATTATTTCATGATTTTTAGGTGTTTTCATCAAAGTTCTCACATTTTTGGGGACATCTAATCCTTCACTTTGTAATATTTGAAGAATTATTGCAATTGAATAATGAATATACTATAATGATTAAATTGTTAAGAAAAATTAAAAAAATTTTAAATAGAAAAAAAAAATTTTAATAAAAATGAACAACCGTAAAATTTAAAATTATGAATAAAAACATCAACTTTTTTCTTTGGATTTTTAATTTAAACTATTTAATGGTATTACTGCATAATTTTTGTTTTTAAAAGTTTTTTTTATTTGATATGTTACAATATAGAATAAATAATTGATGAAAATAGATAAATATAAATAATGCATCTGTAATATAATTTGTTTTTCATTCAAAATAGTATATAAATAAATTATGTTGGTTACGTTAAGCAATTATATCTCCTTATGATCATTGAAATAATTCGATGCGTTAAAATGTGTACACCAAGTACAGATAATATTATAGCATAGAGGTACATTATATATGTTTTCGAGTACTCGTCTATCTAATTACCTAATTACCCCCTTCCCCCCAATGCGAGACCTTCGGTAATGAAAGCTTTGCCTATTGCCCTCACAACCCATTTAAACCATTATACATATGCGAATAAAATTACTTTATAAACATACTCATACTAAGTATAATAAAAATTCTAGCTTATTAGTTATATTTATGAAAATCTCATATCTATGTTTAATGTAATTAATTTATTTTTATTTTAATAAATTGAAAATAATTTAATAAATTCAGTAGAAAGCAAATAATGGTTCTGCTTTTCTTGTAGTATAATAGTCGTTGCCCATTGGCTATATTTTACAATTCTTCATTTCACAATTGAAGATTTTGGATTTCAGTTAGTTATTCAGTGTTAGCTAATATTTATAATTACAATCGAAATCTTACTCAGTCTCAGTATCCTTCATATTTTACACGAAAATATTTGTTGAACAAATTTTTAAATTTGCCAATAACAGACATAATGACTCATTTATTATTGGTACACAATTATGTACTAAAGAGTAAGTCATATGAGGTATGACATTATGATATTGTAATCAATTAAGAATTAAGATTAATATTTCATTAAGACATTTTATAATTCGATAAATTTGACGATTTAGGTTCGATTATCTCTATAAATTGGAATTAAATAAATGTGGTATTATTTGTTTCATTTTAAATTGGAAATATTCATAAATTATTCCGTAAAAGTGAACTATGATGTACATTTATTTTAATAATGCAAGTTTATTGTTTAAATATATAGCATATCAAATGTGAAAAGTGTTGATAATAGTTTATCGGGCTTCTTCGCGATAAACTGTATATTATATTAAAAATCAAATAATAAAACCAATTTTTTATTATGTCCAAATAAATGGATTTATTTACTATACACTTATACATATGTTGCTTTATTAATAAATAAGTAACTCACTAAATTATACTTATATCTGTATAAATGTATAATATCACTGTAAATCAGAGTAGTCATTTGATGGATATAGGCTATATACCTACTTTCATATTAATATTTTTTTTTGTCGTTAATCCACTTGCATCAAATAAATCAATTGAAATAGATAATATTGTAATATAGCAGTGGCGTACATATAAATTGTTTTCATTATGGAATAATTTTTTTTATGAACATATAATTTTCTAAAAATAGCGTATTATCACTGGTTTGGCGTAATTCATTATCATTTTATCAACTATTTATTATAAAAGTACGAACTAGAAATAATTCATTAGATAATAATATTTTTATTTTTAGGCTTGAAATCATGATTATTTATGATGTATAAAAATTAAAACAATACTTGAAAGACCTAAAATATTTTCACCTGAAATTTCACTATGGACCATGGCCCATATATACGCCACTGTAATATAGTATTGAAATATAGTTTTACATTCGATTCTGTTACCAAAGCTTAGTTTAAAATACTTAAGATACACTTAAGTAAAATACATTAAAATACATAATATAAGTTTAACTACTGCAAGCTTTTATTGGTTCAAAATAATAATATTTTTCCAAGTTTCTTGATTAAAAATTAAATTATTTTAATGTAGAAAAATTTATTTCATAAATGTTTGAATCTCCTTTAATAGAAAAAAAAAATTGTGAAACACATAACAAATAATATAACAAACAGATTCGTCTAATTTTTAGAAAATTTCAATTTTTTTGTTTTTATTAACTACATTCTTTTTAAAATAAATTTCTCAATTATATAACAATTAACATCTTAAAATTCTAAACAAAAATGCTCTCTTATCTTGTATTGAGGTGATTGAAACGAGAAGAATGGAAATTGTTTTCTATTATGTATTGTCAATTATCTTATTTTGATAAAAAAAAAAAAAACAATATTGAATCATTATAATATAAAAATAAATACGGACCCAGACATGGTTATTATAACTAATTATTCTGATGCAGTACATACACTTTTATTTATCACTATTCACAACATTATGAAATGTTTTAAAATTTCATTATTTAACACGTGATGGTTAATTATTTTATGGAATCTACCCGTCAACGAACAACAAAAAATAATAATAATAATAATTATTATTATTATACATTGCGTAGTGCGTACATTATTATCACTGTACATAAGCGAAGGTATGCCATCAATAAATAGCAAAATCTTATAAGATAATTTAGATGTTCAATTTTTTTTTTTTAATGACTATTGAGGACAACTGTATTACTATTAATATTTATATTTTAATTAAAGTTTTATATTATTTAATACCATATTAATATTTTAAAATTTTCGAAAAATATGACAATAATATTAAAACACCATTATGTTTAATCATAAATGTATAGCATATTTATAAATAATAGTTTTTATTTTATTTTTTATATCTTTTTTTTAGTATACTAATTTTTTTCTAAACTAACATTTTTTTTAAAAATAACGAGGTGAAACTATTAATATTTGATTATAAAACTAATAGTTGAAATGTCAATACCTATACTATTTTTTTAAATTTATATAAATTTAAAAAAAAAACAAATTTTGGTTTTTATTAACAGTATACAGTCTATAGACGCGCGTAAGTTTACTTTTAGTAACTATTTCGTAGTCATTTTTGATTTATGTACAAAGTACGATTAATATTATTATTATTATTATTATTATTATTATACTACTGAACTTGAATATTTCCCACGTTAGGTTAGGTTATATTGTAGTTAATATATTAGTAGTTTTAGTTCTATGTGTATACGTAGAAATAAGACTCAAACATCTGTAAATAAATGTAAGTATCCGTGACCACTGACCAGTAAATCGTTAAGCTCAGTAGAGCTGAAATCCGTCAAAAGTAATTTTTTTACTATTGCGCGTTTTACACAATGCTTATCCTTATAATATATGATTATAAAAGAAATAAAATGTAATAGAAATTAAACGTTTGGTTATGTTTGTCATTTTATAGAGTGTGTATTGTGTAGTTGGTAGAGAAAAACACACATCTATATAACATTAAATATTCCTATGTACCTACCGATATTGTATTGTTGTACAGAGAAATTATATCTAACACACAGTTATCAAACTGCATAATAAATAATTCAACGTTAATAATATGCGTGTAGAAGTATGTTGACATGTGTGGTGTACTAATATATTTATAACTATAAAGATATTAAGATTATCTAGAATTATATTTTAATTAATTTAACATCATTTTCAAAATTCTAGGCTTTAACCATTAATTAAAATAAACATAAAATGTATAATCAACTACATTTATATAAAGCTATAGTCCATAGAGCCAATTTGTTTGTTAAATTTATCTATTTTTTGAGTTATACGTATTTTTGTAACTATAATTTAAGTTTTAGTTATCGAAGGTTTTGAATTCTCCTGATTTATGTAATATTTGAGTCTTAAACCATAAAATAAATTTTTATGCCCGTGTCAGTTGAATGAATCATTAAACTTAAAAAACACATATAAAAAGTCATACATTAATAAATTAAGTGTAGAATCAAATTCATATAAAATAAATAGGATATAAATTTTGGAGTTTGATATAAATTAACAATAGCTGTACTTCTAACTAATTATGTTAAAACACAAGTTCAGGGGTAGTAAGTGTTGACCTAATCCCACAGATGAAAATTCAAATATTTTACTGTTTACGATAATAATCCTTTTTCTTTTTAATTTTAAATACAAATTGAAAAAAATGTATAAACTATTTAATAGAAAAGATCGTGATAATTTATATCCTTTAAAAACAGTTTACACATATTTCAGTATAATTATTATAAGTATTATTCTTTTTAAACAAAAAAATATAAAAAAAAATGAATAATTATTATTATTCGTCAAAATGCTGGTTCGGAACGTAAGTACATAGTATGTACGGATGTACAGGGGTAGTGGAGGGTATACAACAGTAAATATGCTTTTAGTTCAGATCGTATACTTTCTGTCACGATTAAAAATCAAAATATAAAAATGTACAACTACTCGTTTATGTATATTAATGTTATTCCTTTTGGTTAAATTACAACAACCGAAAAGTCGAAAGTCGGACATTATATGATTTACTTTTCAGGACTAGTTGATAAACATAATTTAGGAACTGACTTTGCAGTACATGAAAAGTTGGAACCATATGTCATGGAGTTTATCTCAGTATCAGAGAGAATGGGATGTCTTAAACTAAATACCACTTAACATAATGTTAATGTGCGTGCATGTCCCGACGGAAACTAGTGAAGATAAAGATTTTTTTTTTTTATATTTAGCTTTTAGTATAACTATTACAGCTCAACAATTATTTAGAACAATATAACAGATAACAAAACAATATTAAAATACAAGCAAAGAGTTAAAAACAAAAAAATGTCTTAAGGGTAATCATATAGAGAAACCAGCCTCCAAAATAAAATTAATAATTATATCAACAACTATTTCCGAGTTGGGGTTGAGGATAGAAGGGAAATTGAGAGGAACATTGATGGATATAAGAGAATTAAACAAAATAACGCTTTTCACGTGCAGAGAAGGACAGTCAAAAAGGAGGTGGGGGAGATCGCAAACACTTTCGTGGGAATGTAGAGTACAAAATGGGGAATGGTTTAATCCTAATTTGTATGCGTGAGCCGGTAGTAAAGTGTGACCAGAATGTAGGCGATTGAATTGTATGATACTTGATCTTGGTAAATTGAGGTTGTAAAACCATGTTTTGTTGGGAACATTTGGTACGATGTTTTTGTATCTGGTGGCAAACTCAGCTGGGAGTTTTGACCAATATGTATGCCAGAGGTTAGATATATGACGCCGTAAAATTGGAATAAAATCAGTACGAGGAAGTTGGGTGAGAGAGGGACATATTAAATTGGACGTTGATTTCGCCAGATTATCGGCGAATTCGTTCCCGTGTATACCGATATGACTTGGAACCCAAAGAAATTGGATGGTATAATTGTCTTGATGGAGTTTTAGGATGATAGATTTAATGATAAGGACTAGGAAAGACAGGTGGGAGTCAAAAGGGTTAGATATTAGTGCCTGTAGACAAGACATTGAATCGGAAGCAATTAAGTATTTGTTAAAGGCAAGGTTTGAAATAAGAGATAAAGCTTCAATGATTGCATAGCACTCTGCAGTGAAAGATGAAGAAGAAGGAGGTAGATTGTTAGAGAAAGTAATATGTAGTTCAGGGATAAAAAAAGAATAACCGGCAGAAAGAGGTGAGACTGAGACATCAGTATACACTACAATGAAATGATCAAAATTTATATTAAGAAACTCAGAGAAGATTTTATTAACCATAGGAGGAGAAATTTTTTTAAGTTCCAGAGAAGATAGATATAAAAATTGGTTATCTAGTCTAACGAGAGGAGAGAATAGAAGAGATTCAAATGATTGTTCATAAAGAGGTAGCTTGGATGATTTACAAATATATTGGTGAAAATTAGACAAAGCACTAGCTGAGATGTATAGAATAGGCATAGACTTAGGTACATAACGCCAAGAAAGAAAAAAAGAATAAAACATATCGAAAATAAGATGATTAGAGTAAGCTAGAGATTTAAGTAGGAATTTACTCGCTAATCATTGGCATCTAATATTAAAAGGTGCACAGTTAGCTTCGACCTCAATGACAGGACAAGGAGTGTATTTGACAAATCCCATAATGTTCCTCAAACAGGAAATTTGAAGTTTGTTGATTTTTTTCCAATTCGAGAAGGAAGCAGAACCGAAAAAGAAACAACCATAGTCTAGTTTGGATCGAATGAGTGTGCGGTAAATTGTTAATAAGCAAGAGGGGTGAGATCACCACCAGGTATTAGACACTACTCTGAGGAAATTAGACCATCGAGAAATAGTTGCTGAGAGTGAGGTTATGTATGGTTTCCAGCGTAGTTTTGTATCTAGAATGATACGCAAATAGGTGACATTAGGAACAAAAGAGATGACATTGTTATCGTAATAGACGTTAGGAGGATCTCTGTATCTACGTCGAGTGAAAATAACTGAGTTACATTTCTCTGGAGCAACTTCAAAAGATACTCTGTCCAAAATGATTTTTAGATCTTTAAGGGCTGAGTTAAGATGTTCGACAGCAACACTAAGAGAATTGTTAGAAGTAAAAATGACCATATCATCAGCATAAATGAGACATTTGTGCCCGAGAGACGTTAAATAATTTTCGACAATGCTCATATATATATTGAAAAGTAAAGGACTAAGACAACTGCCCTGCGGCAGACCTGTGAAAGTAGAACGAATATTATATGAGCCAAAAGGAGAGAAGAAGAAGAGATTTCTACGATTAAAGAGAGAGAACAATATGTTGCAGAATTTGGCAGGAGCCTGCAAAGAAAAGAGATGTGAGATAAGAGTGGAGATATTGATGGAGTCAAAGGCGCCACGGATATCAACGAATATAGCAACAAAGAATTGCTTGTTGTTAAAAGAGTGATAAATATGACCTATGAACGTTGCGAGGCATTCCGTGGTTCCCAGACCTTTCCTGAATGCAAATATATTAGTTGATAAGATAGAGTTAGATTCGAGCCACCAATCAAGCCTTGATTTAAGCATATGTTCGATTATTTTGCAGAGAGAAGAAGAGATCGCTATTGGTCGGAAGGAAGTATTAGAGTTTTGTTTAGGTATAGGTATGATTTTATAGGAATTCCACGACGAGGGGATTTATTGATTATTAGTATGTTATTCATTATAAAGAGGAGAGAATCTAAAGCGTTTTTTGGAAGGTGTTTAAGCATAAGTGGAGAAATATTATCGAGACCGGACGCTATTGACTTACGAGAAAAAATAGCTAGTTGTAATTCTGATAGATTGAAATTATTAGTAAGAACATGATGGAGACAAACTGAAGGAGTATAACTAGGGAAAATTTTGGATTATTTAGGGACATAACATGGCGCAATTTTAGAGTAGAAACTCTCAAACTAATCATCGTTATTTGGACGCAGGGGGGGATAACACAGTTTTTAAAACGTCGAGCTGTGAACCAGAGGTGTTGACTGGAGTAGGATGGTTTTAGGTTAGAGCAAAAGCGCTTCCAACTATTTATTTTTTCATTTTTTAAAGTTCGAGTTGTGAGGGAACATGCATTACTGTATGAGAGAAAGACGGACATAGAACCTGTGCAACGAAAAATTCTAAAAAGAGAGGATCGATTTTTCACAGAGTTGGTACAAGTAGAGTTCCACCATGGTGGAGTGGGTCGGAAAGATTTTTTATCTGGTCTTGAGCTGGGAATTGTCGATTTGGCTACATTATCAATAATATTTGTGAACGCTGTATAGGAAATTAGAGGATTAGGATCGTTAGGTAAGGAGGAAATTGAGTTTTGGATGTGGAGAGAGAATGATTCCCAATCCGTTTTATTAAAGTTGAAGTGAATAGGCATATTTTGAATTGAATCTGGATTGGAAATTAGATGCGTGAGATTAGGAAAGTTAGTTTTTATGGTAATAGGAAAATGATCACTACCGTGAGCCTCACATAAAGTGTTCTATGATAACTTCCAAGCAAGGTCGGGAGAGCAAAAAGATAGGTCTATGGCCGAGTCGGTTGAGTTTAGGCGCCCTACAGGAGTAGGACTACCGTCGTTTAAAAGGCATAAGCCTAATGAATCTATAGTGTCATATATCTGGTTACCTCTACGGGAAGCTAGAATGGAACCCCAGGTGGGATGAAAGGCGTTGAAGTCGCCGCAAAGTAGAGAGTTTTGTGTAACTAATTTATAAAGGATTAGCCAAAGGTCGGAGGGAACATTAGAACTACTCGGGATATAGCAGGACCATACTTTAAGTGGAAATGGTAGATCTGTTTTAGAAATTTCTATACCAATAAGGTCGATCTTAAACCGTATGGACTATTTCTGGTTGTGATGTCAATGGGTATAAGTTTAGATTTATAAGAATTATGAATAGCTATGGCGACGCCACCATAACCATCAGGACGATCACATCTAAATGTTCTAAAATGGGGTATTTTGGTGGAACGTGAAGGGAGGAGCCATGTCTCTAAAAGAATGGCTATGGAATATTTTTGGTTGGCGAGTAAGTACTGCAGAGATGGCAGGCGAGCTGTAAGGCTCCTTACATTCCATTGCAATATATTGAAATTAGAGATGGAATTTATTTTGTTTTTGTGAGTGAATTGCATAATTATTTAATTATTTGTTTGTGTATAAGTTATTGAGGTGATAGGTGTGATAGTTAGACAATTATTTTATTGAACAGGAGAAATAGGAATAGGTATAGCTAGGAGCGAAGATAGAGAAGATTCAATTAGGTTCTGAAGAGAAGAGGGAGAAGACGGAGAAAATAACGAAGGGGAGTTAAAAAGAGATTCAGATAGTTTAAGGGATAGGGTATGTACCCAAGAGAAATCATTTTGGGTACTTTCTTGTAAGAGATTGGTTAATAGTAGGTTTGTTTAAATAACTCCCATTGGGAGGAGAATACGATTGTAAAACTGGTAAAGTAATATTTCCTTTAGATTGAGGGGGACTATGTTTATGTTTATTTTTTTTTTTTTAATTGAAAAAGTGGTGATTATCATTTAGGCTGGGGAAATGATCGTTATTAAGAGGGGGGTTAACTTCCGTAATTTTAGAAGTTGGAGAATGGTTGTTTACAATGTCAGAGTACTTGAAAGCAGAAGAATAACAATTATTTTTCTTAAACACTAACGCATCCTTGTAAGACATATTTTCGGTAGCCATGATTTTTTTGATGCTTTTTGGGTAGACCATTCTTTGCAGCTACGGTCTGTAGCCAAGTGAGGTGACTTGCAAAAAAGACAAACCGGATCAGTAACTTGGGCGGAGGGACATGTGCCGAATGTGTGCTTAGATTCACCTAAGTGACTGCACCGTGCCTCGCTACGGCAGTATTTTAGTGTGTGTCCAAACCGTAGACAACGGTTACACTGAACGGGCGAACGAATACTGGGCTTAACTTCGAATAGCATGTTGAATAGCGAGATGACAGGCGGAATTTTGGTTGCAACAAATTTCAATTCGACAGTGCGGGTATTTATAATAGTACCATCTCTTTTTATGGAAATACGTTTAAAGTTTTCAATTGGAACAGGAGAGTAGAGACCCTCAAAAAATTCCGCTTCTGGGGCATTGTTATCAAGTTTGATAACACCATACGAAAAAATAAGTGAGACAGGTATATTTACCTGGAAACCATTATCACTTGGGATTTTAGAACTTAGGCATAGGTTGCCGTTGGTGATTTAATTAAAGGTAATTTTAACTTTTTTTGAGCCAACTGGTTTAATATTGGTGATACCAGTGAAGTTGGTAGAAAAGAATTTTGCTATTTTGAACGGGTGCAAATTCCCTAAATTTTTGTTTTGGTCGGTGCATTCGGCGTGTACAACAATAGGACCATTATATTTCAGTGAAAAATAGCTGAGTCGAGCGTTAATATTATTATTATCGATAGCCGGGTTTTGGGTTGTTAATGGATAGTTATATCTGTAGATAACGTGATGCGTGAGGCGGGCTCATTAGATC
This sequence comes from Sipha flava, assembly GCF_003268045.1. NCBI lineage: Eukaryota > Metazoa > Arthropoda > Insecta > Hemiptera > Aphididae > Sipha > Sipha flava. The sequence goes on from NW_020272616.1 coordinate 20,168, forward strand.
GGTCGTTGCCGTTAATAGCATCATCAACAATAATAGGCTCGTGCGCGTTATCAGGTATGTTATAATTGAAAGCAGTGTTTGATGTATTTAGAACCGGTGGATTATCCATTATTTGTTGTAAAACTGGAGAGATGGGACTGGTCGGATTTGTATTAGCTTTAGATTTACGTGAGTAAGAGACGAGTCAAAAATCAGAACTGGATCCCGAGTTTTTATTGTGAGTTGTCGGTTTTATTTTGTTCGTTGACGAGCTTTGGCCGGCGCGAGAGCCGCCGCCCGAAGACGACGACATGGATAAAGCGAACCAATTAGAAATATAACAAATATGTATATATATATATAGAGAGAGAGACTTTATCAGCAAAGGCACTAAAAACGATACACGACTGTTCGCAATGACGTGAGAACGTAGGGAAGATAAAGTTAAAGATGATTTTTATAATAATTTATAATATTTTTATAATAATTTTTATAACTGAAAGGAAAAATTCTAAGAAAATATTACTGAGGGAAAAAAGGAAGTTGGTACATTAATGAGATTTTGGAGGAAGCCGAGAAGGATCGCTCGCAAAGAAGAATTAGAAACTTCTTCGAGACTATTGGACAGTATAAGGATTTCAACCCAATTTTAAAGGCAATAAAGAGTAGTATACATGGAGATATCCTTATGGAACTCAGTGATAAAGTTGAAACATGGAAGGAATACTTCATAGATCTTTTAAATGCGGAAATTCTAGTGGACCCGATAGGAAATACACAATACCAGACAACGGAACCAATGATTAACAATATAACATTAGAGGAGGTCAAGATTGCTATCAACAGTCTAAATAATAGGAAAGCTCCAGGGTCTGATAAAATACTGGCTGAGCTTATCAAATACGGTGGCGAAGAAATGCATAAGTCTACCTTCAAAATATGCCAAAAGATCTGGGAAGAAGAACGAATGCCTGAAGATTGGAAAAAGGCAATTTATTAAAAAGGCAATTATTCCTATTTACAAGAAAGGTGATAAAAGTGAGTGTGGAAATTACAGAGGGATATCGCTACTAAACTCAACATATAAAGTATTCTCCAAAGTACTACTGAATCGTATAAGTCCCTATATAGAAAAAAATCTTAGAGAATATCAGTGTGGTTTTAGGAGGGGAAGATCAACTATTGAACAAATTGCAGTTATAGGTCAGATAATAGAAGAGAAATATGAATTTCAACAAAACCTCTGGCAAATATGTATAAACTTTAAAAAAGCCTATGATAGCATCCATCGGGAAAACTTGTATAACGTAATGACTGAATTTGGAATACTGAAGAAGCTAAGAAACCTAACCAAAATGTGTATGGAAGGAACGCAATATCAAATCAAGGTAGATCAGACAACTTCTGAAACGTTTACAGTAGAAATAGGGCTAAAGCAAGGGTATGCGCTATCTCCAATATTATTTAATCTAATTTTAGAGAAGATGGTCAGAGAGATACAAAAAGAAACAACTGGTATAGAATTAAATTAGCTGAAAGTTCAAATCCTATGTTTTGCAGATGATCTCAACATTGTGCAATACCAGAGATGATACAAAGAAAGAATTGCAAGTTC
>NW_020272617.1:0-6028 GCF_003268045.1 Sipha flava
CAGTGTGTGCTACTGTTTTAGTATACTAGATTAAATGAGAGCGTGACTAAAACTTTAAGGAACTATTTTAGTATTAATATGATAGAAAACATTTTTATAATTCAATCGTTTATCTCGACGGTAATAATATAGCAATTTAGTCAACAAATAAATACTGATCGTATTTAAGTTCTGGCCACTTGCATATTGTTTGTTAAGAATTCATGCATCGAAGATTATTAAGCGCTCACAGATTATCCAAGGCAACGTTAAAGTCACATTAACATATTTAGTTTATAGTCATATTTAGTTTAAGAGTTTTGGATTTTATCAGAAATCGTTCGCGTGGTTCAAAATCGTTTATTGCATAGTTTATTAATTTACAGGAATTTGATCAAAATGCTATCGACCAAAAATATTTCGAACAAACGAATCCTTACATGTACTAACACGACACTGGCGGACCAAATGCTGACTAAGAAGGTATAATTTGATTGATATGAACGTACGATAAGATATCGTTCTTTTAAGCAATGCACGATGCATGTGCGAGTGTGAGATTTAGGTTTATCGTAAAATGACAGTAGTGAAAATGAATCGGGACGTCAATAGGTTTTCAATACCTTTAAAACGATACGTTGATCAAAAACAATAATATATTATACAAATATATGTTGAATTAGCACTTAATGTGAAAATAAAATTTTTTTTTTCAATTTTTCAATTTTTACAATTTAGGTCCAGCGTAAAATGAATCAAGAGGAGATGCAATTGAGCATCGAAAGGCTCTCGAGGCCTTTGAAAAGAAAGACGGTGGAAATCGCCGACAACAAGGTTAATGATCAGAACTACATGTTTTACATGAATTTTATCGAATTGCAATCGGGCAAGAATATTTTGAACAAACAAATCCCAAAATGTACTAAGACGACACTGACGGACCAAACGCACACTAAGAAGGTATGATATGATTAATATGAACGTACGATAAGATATCGTTTTTTAAATAATCCACGATGAATGTGCGAGAGTGAGATTTTGGTTTATCGTAAAATGACTGTAGTGGAAATGAATTGGGGTGTCAATAGGCTCTCAATTCCTTTAAAACGAGACGTTGATCAAAAACAATAATATATTACACTAATATATGCTGAATTAGCACTTAATGTGAAAATAAATTTTTTTTTTCAATTTTCCAATTTTTACAATTTAGGTCCAGCGTAAAATGAGTCAAGAGGAGATGCAATTGAGCATCGAAAGGCTCTCGAGGCCATTAAAAAGAAAGGCGGTGGAAATCGCCGACAACAAAGTGAATACTCATAACTATATATTTAATGAAAATAAAATCAATTAATTATTCAATTATTAGCTTAAATTAACTCACAATCGTGTTTTTTTTTTTTTAGCGGAAAGTAGCGCAATTGAAAATGGCTGCCAACACATTGACGAAAAAATCACACGTACAGAATGACCCTCGTAAGAAGCCTTTGAGTCGAAAATCGACTCACAAAAACCAACGTAAAAATGAAGTAAAAAAGTCGACGAATGAAAAGAGTAAATAGTTTTCTTACTTCTGTAACAGAATGTAATGATAGTAAAATAAATTATATCCGCGTGATTAGGAAGTACATTAGATAAAAAGGCAGAAGATTCCACACGAATGGACGATAACACAACTGAAGCAATTGAAAATGGCGAGACATTTAAAGAGACAATGGTGCAAGGTATACGAGGTAAATTTTACTAAAGAAAAGAATGTAAAAAACAATTAACTTCAAATAAACGCTTGAAACATTTAAAGCATAAGCCATGGTGATTTTCCAACTGCTTATTTTTTATTGAACTTTTTTCGTACAGATTTGAGCATACCGGTGACGTATATCAGAGGACAAAATAAAGACTATGAGCCAATACCACAGTATTACGAATCTATTGCCGAGATAGAGGATTTGATATTGCAATATGTAATAAAAAATATCAACCAAACTTATGAGAAGGTGAAATGACTAACTTAAGCTAGATATTTTATTACGTTTTTCTTTTAAAGGAACTGTATAGTAGTTATTGAAAACAATCAACTGATAATTTATTATAATTCATTACAATTATTTTATGTGTAATGTTCTTATCAATAGACATATATTTAATGACTAATAATTAGTGACTAATTTATATAATTGGCTTATATTAATTTGATTAAATGCTATTGGTACGATAATACATATTACAAAATTTATCGATTTTACAGATCATGGCACCGGAATTACAGATGATCGGGTTGGATATCGGCAAGCTTGAGTCAAAGATCGATGAACCGGAGATACCGACTGATGAGATTGAGCTAAATCCAAAAATTAACGAGCAGGAAATAACAATTGGCGATTTAAAGAACGAGACCGACGAACAAGATCTCAAGCCACTGATTATCCAACTGGAGCAGTATCCAATGACTGATGAGCCACATGCGCAGATCGATGAGCTGAAGTTAAGAACAGATGATTTAGAACCACTGCACAATGAATCGCAGCAAAATTCAAAAATCAACGAGATAAATTTACTGATTGACGAATCAGATTTAACGATTGACGAGCCGAAGTTAAAGACCGATGAGTCAAAGTTTCTGTATGATGAACCGGAACAGAATCCAAAGATCGACAAACCAAATCTTCTAGAAGACTCACTTACACCGAGATATCAAATCACAACTGAAGATGCAAAGGTTACAGAAATGCATGAGTATTTAAAAACTAGAACAAGCTGGTTCAAGTATTTACAACAGGACGTTTTTGCATTAGGCTATTTAGTATTCACGATAGTGTGTTGTGGTCTAAACTTATACCTTATATAAATAAGAGGTAAGTTTAGTTAGTTTTGAAAATTTATTAGAAAAAAAAATTTATTATGTACATTTTCCTTATAATCCGTTAGCAATTTCGAACAAAATGGATTTTTTTTCATTTGAAGTCCGTATCTAATTTCAATTGATGTTCTTATGCAAAATAACTGGCTTGCAATTATTCACAGTATTATTTACTAACAATTAGAGATGAATTGATAGCAGAAACGTCACGAGTCATATATTTTATGAAATTGTGATATTAGGAAAAATGTATAATAGTCTTGTGTTTCTATGCGTTGAGTGTAAAAACACTAATTGTTATTATTTATTTATCTGAAAATAAAAGTATAACTAAAGAAGTTTTTACACTCAACGCATAGAAACACATGACTAGTATACATTTTTATTAATATCTCAATTTCATGAAATATGTGACTTGTGACATTTCTGCAATCATTGATTCAGGTATACTTGTTTGTATTTAATACAATTGTCAACGTAGTTTCATATGAAGACACACAATTACAAATATCTGATATTAAATTCGAAAATGCATAACGGAAGTAATGAAAAAATACGAGTACATATAACATCAACCGATAAAATGCAAAATGAGTTAAGTGAAATGTTTGGGCTAAGCGACATAGAATTAGTAACACTCGGTTGATGACATTTAAAGCATTCAATCAAACAAACGCTAGTATCCCTCTGACTATTTATTAATGAGATATTTAATATTTAAATATTGGTACAGGTGACATTAATGAAAATTGAATGAACACCGAGTGCTAAATACACGAGTATCCTTGGTCTCTACTTATGTAGCTCGTCACCTATATGATATTAATTTTATGCGTTAATATTTGTTATAATATTTAGTTATAATTTTACATTAGTTACAATGTTAATAGTATTATTATGTTATCAATATAAGCGATTATATTTAATGAATATTGCGACTAATAATATCCTTAAAAAAATATTTTAAAATTCACCCTAATGATAATCGTATACCTGATTATTAGATTGAAACGGACGATGACGATTCCCCATTTTGAGCTGTTTCTTCTTAATTCTTATTGGATTATCCGATTTCATTTATGATCATTATCTTCATATTCATCATCCGTTTCAATCAAATAGTCAGACGTACGGTTATCATTAAAGTATGTTTTAAAATATTTATTTTAGGATGTCATCAATCACGATATTCATAAAATATAATCACTCAATGTTATGAGAATAGTATAGGAATGTGGTAAAATTAAAAATTATAATTACATATAATTAAGATTATTATGGCATAAAATGTATTTTATATTATCAAAATTATATATGGTAATGAGCGACACGAATAGGGAACAAGCGCTTTTGCATTTGTTGTTTGGTGAATACAATTTTAATTACAGTCACTTATATCTCAAAAAAGGTACATAGTCCCTTCTTATTTAAAATGTTTGTTCTTTAATTTTGCTTGTACCGAAGTTTATAAATTAAATATCTCATTACTAAATGGTCAAAAGAACACAAGCCATCAAATCCTTTAAATGTCGGTTGTCGCATAGTATTTGCATGTAACTTAGTTCACATTTCACGTACGTCTCACCAGCCCACCCCATATCAAAATCGATTATTCTCTGGTATGTAACTTTTAGTATGTTATTTGTATGTATTTTTATGACCATTCCCGCCACTTGTGTATCAATTGAATTTAAGTTATATCAAAAATAGAATCAAATATATATGGGATAAATGCGAATTAGGAGATAGATAAGAATTGAGTTCCCGTTGTTTCATCGATTTTCTATTCCATTCTTCTTCAGCGGAGTTTTCATTACGATTTTTATTAGTTAGTGAATTATGACATGGTTCGTTATTCACAGTCAAGATTTCATTAATATTTTTTTCATTAATTATAATGTAATCATCTTCAGAATTCTGTCTAGAAACAACACAAATTGTGCATGAAAATCCAGTGTGTAACGTTCAAATAACTGAAAATTTACCCCCAGCCCCATAGGTCGAGGTGTAATTTTGAGTCGGAAAATCAGGGAGTGGTTGACCTAGTCTAATAAAAACAGAAACGACGCTACTGTTTCGAGGTATATACTTTTCGGATTAAATACGTTTCTGTTCAAATTTTTTGAATACTACAATTTTCGTAAATTTATTTTCATCTGAAATATTTTCGGATACATTATGGCTCTTCCTGAGTACCACAACCCGTAATGCTTTCCCCACTCGTTGGCTATGAGTTAAGAATTGTGTATTATCATAATGTGAATTATCGTACACAGCGCTGTTGTTTCCACGCGGCGCGTATTGTGGACCAATGAGGTGAAATAGCCGCTAGGTTCATGACGGTCATATAAATAATAAAAAAAATATAAAATAATAAATCATACAAATCCATACAAATGGCGTACAATTGAATGACATAGTTAATTTTTTAATTTGAGGGGTGGGCGGACTGGGGTGACATCTCGCCAGCCCCCCCCAAGAGTAGTTTTGAAAATGAAGGGTTGAAATAAGTCATACAAATCCATACAAATGACGGAGAATAGATTGGCGTAGTGAGTTTTTGAATTTGAGGGGTGAGCGGGCTGGTGTGACATCTCGCCAATTCACCCCTTCTACTTTTGATATAACTCAAATTCAATTGGTATACAAGTGGCGGGAATGGTTATACAAATACATACAAATGACATACTAAAGGTTACATACTAGAGAATAATCGATTTTGATATGGGATGGGCTGATGAAACGTACGTTCACATTTCTCCTTACCGGTGGATACATAATTGTTTTTATTTTTACCGATTTGATCTCATACAAATATTGGTTTGAATTTCAATTATCTAAATTTTCCGGAAGAAACTATTCTTGGATTTGTTTTAAATTAAACAGATTTTAATCTTTTATCAAAATGTTCAATTGATTTTAATAAATAAATCGGTATGCGTATGCATATTTTAACATAAATAATTATCATTCGAAATGCGTTTTTTAATGATATTATTATTAATGATAAAATCACTAATTAAGTACTCAAAATAAGTATAACAAGGATCACTGTTTAATTACGGCGTCCGTACTTCTTATTAGTTTGTGCATCTACCGTATGTTATTTCGATTTGGGCAACAATATACATTAGACCGCTCTCCGGTGATGAGTAATTCGCACAATAATCTTAGTAAATCGTCGATGTT
>NW_020272618.1:0-21088 GCF_003268045.1 Sipha flava
AATTATTACTGTTATGAAAATGCAGGCTGGACATTTAAAAATAATACAATAATAACAGATAATGATGGTCAATTTACCGCCTGCATTCCTTTAAAATATTGGTTAGGGTTTTTTGAAGATTTTAAAAAAATTTTAATTAATTCAAGATTTGAATTAATTTTAACCAGAACAAATAATGATTTAAATTTTTTAACTGTAAAAACACCTAAATCAACGACTTCAGGTTCAATGACACTTAATAAAGTTATTTGGAAAATTCCGCATATTAGTGTAGACGATGCAGAACGATTAAAGTTGTTGAAAATTGTAGAAAAAGAGAAAAGTTTATTCATTCCTTTTAGATCATATGAAACTTATGAATACCCTGAATTAGGAACTACAAAAAATGTGGTTTGGAATTTGAAAACTGCATCAAAATTAGAAAAACCACGATATATTATAATAGGTTTACAGAAAAATCGAAAAGGAGTTATTGAAAAAGATTGCAGTCAATTTGATCATTGTAACTTGAAAAACATTAAAGTAATTCTAAATTCAGTTCTATACCCTTACGATAATTTAAACTTAGACTTTGAAAAAAATAATTTTACTGTACTATACAATATGTATACATCGTTTCAAGAATCTTATTATGAAAAATGAGAACGAAATCCAATATTAAGTCCTTCAGCATTTAAATCAACTGCACCAATTGTTGTGTAGACGCATCAAAGCAAAATGATGAAAGTAGAGCTTCTACTGTTGATGTTAGTATCGAAATTGATGCTTCAGAAAACCTTACTGATGTGACTGCTTATTGTATTTTAATTCATGATCGTATTATTGAATATGTACCATTAACTAGAGAGATAAGAAAACTTGTATAGGATTTTTTTATGTATTTACGTGTTTATTATAAAATATATTTATATTTTTTATATTTGAAAAAATAAATATAGAACATTTTTACAGAATAAATTGTTTTATTTTTAAATTGAAAAATGAACCAAGAAACCTCCTTGATATATTTTAAAAACTAAAAAATAATCTTGAAAAAAATGGATTCAAAACCAACGAATATAATGTTTGAAAAAAAAAATGGACTCAGAAGCCCCCTGGATATATTTTAAAAAACTAAAAACCAACGAATATAATGTTTGAAAAAAAAATGGACTCAGAAGCCCCCTAATACTACTACTGACTTCAAAAGATCTGAAGCTTTATCAGATGATGTTGCCTCTTTAAAAAGTTGGACCATATTTCGCTGTCCAGCCATTAAAAATTTATTTTGTGAAGTGTAATGTATTTCAGGAGTCGTCATAGTAGAATTAGCTATCGAAATATTATTTTTTCGTCTTTTAGAACTATCTGCACATTCGTTAAAATTTTTAATAGGTCTACCAATGTTTAACGACGTTGAAACATTATTATTATTTTGGTTAGGTATTTTGAAGTATGAATCAAGCCATTCAGTATGAATTTTATTAAATTTATTATTATTCCGGCAAGCTTTTGTCCATTTTTTTGATAATGCTAAAGAAAAATTTAATATTGCACTTTCTATTGTTTTAAACACTGTTCCACTTCAAACCATTGAATTTATTTTGAATAAAAATAAACAATAATTGTCTTGTACTAACAGTTGTTACAGATTGCATAGAACATTTATTACGTACAACTTCATACAGTTCACGATTCAAAATACATTTTTTACGCTTATTGTTAGTTACGAGATCAACTGAAAATACGTAATAAAAACCGACTTAGCTTAATTATATATACCAACTAATATTAAAAGTATATGTAGATATTCTCTTACCTTCAAATTGACTATCCATTATATAAAATATAGCTTATATTTTATATTATACTATACAAATTACTTAATTTAATAGGTTAGTAATATTTTACTAAAAATACTGTCGTTTCTACTGCAGTCTACACAATGACTAAAGATAAGACGTTCAAATATATATTATCAATATAATTTAATTGATAGGTAATCATAAAATTATCTTATCTGTTTATGACATAAAAATACCCAATTCAAATACCAAAGTTCATAAATTTCCTACACAATTCATGTTTTGTTGCAAATATTACGATAAACCTTACAGAAATAATTGCTGTACGCTATAACTCCCTATGGACGCAAAAAAAAATAACATTTTCAAAATCCTGGGAATATTTTTTATTTTATGTACGTATCAGATTTTGGGTAAAATTGAGTAATTTTTATTTACACGCTTCAGAATAAAATAAAAATCTTAAAATTTAAAATATTTCCAAATAACTTTGGATTGTAAAAAAAAAAATTTAATAAATATTTTTTTACCTGTCTAATATAATTAATACGCATATAGGAAATAACATGAAAAAAAAAATTCAAAAAAAAAATTATATTTCCCTGATAAATAAAAAAATAAAGTTTCATTGAAAATAACGAAAAAATCGTATAATACGTACAATTGTCCATGTTCAAATAATTATACACATGGTAAAAATAAATGTAGGATTGTAAAATTTTATATTCGAGCTAAGGAACATATGATAATAAGGTTTTAACATTTTTCTTAATTTTTTTTGATAAATTTGGAATAGGACTTTTGAGCGCCTAAAATAACGTTTCAGATCACTGTGTGCCGTTTCGGTAACGGCTGCCACACGGGTCCGCGTCATACTCCCCCGCCAAACCGCCAGTCGCGGTACTGCTCCAGTTTGGTACGCTATTTCCCCGTGACTGTTATGGTGGTTCGTCCGTCGGCGATGTCCGGACTTATTGGGTCGGGTCGCCGACTAAAGCCAGCCATACACGTTACGGTCTACCGGAGAGGTATACCTGCGCAGGCATGCCTGTGCAGGTATACCAGACGTCGTTCGTGTCTCCGGTGTACCGGAGAGGTCTTCAGTTTTTTCATGATGGCATCGGACGAGGACGCACTAGCTTTGTTAGCTCTCGCGTTAATTATGAAAAAAAAAAGAAACAAAACCAGTGAAAAGGAAACGAAAAAAGTGGTGTAAGGATTGGTTATTAAAAAGAGATACTTATAGTCATGTAAACTTATTAAATGAATTAAAATTTGAACCTGAAGATTTTAAAAACTATCTCAGAATGGACGAAAAAACATACCTTGAATTACTTTCAATGGTGACTCCTATGATAAAAAAAGAAGACACTGTTATGAGAAAAAGTATTTCTGCGCATGAAAGATTATCGGTTACTTTGAGGTTCCTCGCTACCGGCAGGAGTTATGAGGACCTTAAATTTTCATCAGCTATTTCACCTCAAGCGCTCGGGAAAATTATTCGTGAAACATGTCAGGCCTTGTATCAAGTTCTAAGAAGAAATTATCTGAAGGTGAGTAATTAAAACAATCTTATTGATTTATTATAGTACTTTCTATAATATATATATTATGATATTATAATAAAATTATATGAAAATTAACAAAAAAAATTAAAATAAAAACAAAAACCTAACTGTACAAATTATACCAAATCAGGGTTGAAATTATTGATAAATGTCGCTGTAGAACCTGGATTCGATGGTAGTGCCGCTGTTTCATCGTGATAGACTTGAATTGTAGGTGTTTGCATTTCTATAGAGTAGGTATCGGCTTGTTGACTGTTGTTTATATGGCTAGGTGGTAATAATTGAGATCTATGCTGTGAATGTTGACCAGACTGTAAAGGAAAACAAGGTGGGCTAGGACTTCCTGAATAAACAAAACTTGGGGCATATGACTCATTGAAAATAGGAGATGATTGATAATGAACCTGTTGTTGATATTGCTGAGCAGGAACATAGCTTCGTTGATGTTGCCTCAAATTATCTCTCATGTTAATATAGGCGTGATCGGGTGTGAGGTGTCCTATTTCTGCTTCAAACAGTAGATCATTTATAAGCTTTTCTACGACACACAGGTTAGTTGCATCTAAAGCCCTCAGTTTCATCGCAATATTTTTGGCAATAACATCACAGCGGTCTTCTGTTTTTTCACGAGGACGTTTAAAATGATCTCGTACAGATTCTAATAATTCATGTGTTATGGATTCATCTTTTCTTTTTGCTTTATCCGGTTTTGGTGGGCGTGATGAATAATTATTTGATGATCTTGATTGGACCTCGTTATTATTAGTTGTTTCACTGTTAACTGTTTCACCGTTAGGTGAATTTTGTTGATCTAAATGTCCCTAAAAACAAACTGTGTTAATTTATTTTACAAGCTAGTTTTTATGCTAGGACAAATAAGATAATAGCTGTTTTCTTTTATTTCAGTTTCCTACATCTGAAGAAGAATGGAAAAGCGTAGCAAAGATGTATGAAGAAAGATGGAACTTCCCTCATTGTCTGGATTCAATAGATGGGAAGCACATAGCGATTGTTCCACCGGCTAATAGTGGATCGTATTATTTTAATTATAAAGGACATCATAGTCTAGTTCTTATGGCAATTGTTAATGCAAAATATCAATTCATGTACATCGATGTTGGCATGAATGGTAGAATGTCTGATGGAGGGGTATTACAAAATACTAAATTTTTTGAAAAATTAGAAAATGGTGAATTACATATACCAAGCAGTGAAACGTTAACAGGAACCAACCGAACTTTGCCATATGTATTTGTGGCAGACGATGCGTTTCCATTACGCCCCGACATGATAAAACCGTTTCGGCAGGCCGATTTAACATCGCATGAAAGAAAAATTCTAAATTACAGATTATCTCGCGCCAGACGCGTAGTAGAAAACGCTTTTGGAATAATAGCATCACGATTTCGGATATTTTATACTCATATAAATTTAGAACCCGAAACTATCGATAAAGTAGTTAAAGCTTCTTGTGTATTACATAACTTTTTAATTGAACGCTCAAAAAGATCTTATGCACCTCAAGAATGTTTCTATCGAGAAAGTTCGGAGAATGGGAATATAATTTCTGAAGGATATAATACACAGAATGGAAATGGAAAACTTGGAAAGAAGGAACCCGGGAAATACTTTGAACACCGCGAAGATTGTCCGAGAACATTTTATGAATTTTAATCAAGAGGGAACAGTACCATGGCAAGATAGTTATGTTACTTAAATTATGCTTACTATTATTATTATATTTAATTGTTTTGCTTTTAATTATTACTATTATTATTATTATTATTATTATAATTGTTATTATTATTGAACGAGTGGAGTAAATAGTAATGTGTTCCAATCTTGTTAAACATATTTAAAATAGGTATTAAATACTTCAGTTAAAAAGTATTAAAATATTTACTTAAATAAATATTTATTTATATATTATATAATAGGTATATAATATAATATATATTATTCAAAAGTATTTAAATACTTATATTTAAATATTTAACAAGTATGCCTATTACATATTTCCTATTTACAGTACCATATTATATATAATTTAAATTTAAATTAAAAATATTATATATATTATAATTAAATATTTAGTTTTTATTTTGGTTTTATACTTTGTAGATTTGCTTAAATAAAAACTTTTATGTAAAAAAATTTACCAACCTCACAACTATCTTCGTCACTATCCAAGTTGGATGAAGATTCCCTGGGTGATATTTGATCATGCAAGAAATCAAATAAATCGTAGTACCACAATTTTACATGATACACATCATCAGCAGATGCCCCAGACTTCAACGATTGTTCATACCTCTTCTTTTCTTTTCTGACATTGCTTCTCAAATTATTAATTTTTCGCACAACTGCTGTTTTGTTAGCATCCGGCTCAATTTCTCCAAGTTTTTCTATGAGCAATTTATAAGCAGCTTCTTTTTTGTCACGATCATGGTAGTCCTTGTTTTTGACTTGCCAAAGGCATGGATTCATTTTATATATATAGCAATAAAATCTTCAAGGACTTTTTTAGTATAATCGGTTGGTGCCATTTTTGCGAATTGAATTTTTGATACACGTGCCAATACGATATCACTACACGACGCGGTGACAACCGACGGCGACAACGTGATAACAACTGACGCGACCTGCGCAGGCGACCGGAGTACATGCACACACGCACAGGTACACCGTACGGTGACGCTAGAAAAAATTGATTTTCGATCTTGCACTGGTCGCCTGTACAGGTCAAAAAAACTGCACAGGTCTATTCCCATACACGCTACGGTCTACCTGCACAGACATGCCTTCGCAGGTAGACCTCTCCGGTAGACCGTAACGTGTATGGCCGGCATAACTGTGGTGTCCCCCAGTCGTGGTGGGGACGACGCCGAGGCGTGGAGACGATGTGCCAATGGGAACCAATACCGCCGAATTGTATGAATTGCACAAAATAACTAAACTAACAGTATTTTACGAAAATGAGAGACTAGTCTTTATAACTAAAATACCATTAATAACAGATACAGAATTAATATTATACAACGCTATACCTATTCCGATGGTAAGAACATTAAATTATGGAATTCAATTAATACGAGATTGAGCATAAATCCGGATAACCCATACATAGCCATTACAAAAGATATACGTGAATACACTACTTTTACCGAAATTCAAATTCAAACATGTAAAAAAACTACAATATATAGAATATGTCACGCTTATCAACCCATACAAGAAAATAACGGTTTACAACCATGCAAAATAGATTTATTTAACAAACCACATAAAATTCTTAATAATTGTCGTTCATTAATTATAACAGTAGAACGGAACATATATCACAAACTTAAGTATCAAAATTAATGGATATACTCTGTTCTTAACGATACGATAGTATCGTCTTGTACAGATTAGTCGGAACCTCAAATAAATCATACAACGGGCACTGGAATTATTAAAATGTATGACAACGAATGTCAGTTATCAGGTAAACATGTCGTGTTAACACCCATAGAAGAAGTATCAAATATAAAATTCATATATTTTATACAATACGATTTGGCAATTGAACTATTGAATAGGAAGACTCATTTGGTAGGTACCCTTCGTTCAAACCGTAAGAAAAATCCAAAAGAAGTGATACAGAAAAAGTTAAAAAAAGGAGATTATAAAGCTAAACAGTGTAAAAGAGGTGTCACCGTACTGAAATGGAAAGATAAACGTGATGTGTTGGTAATTTCAACAAAACACAAGGCTTCAATGGTATCCTTTATTAATAATTATGGTAAAGAGATACAAAAACCTAATATTATTTTAGACTATAATAAAGGAAAATCACTTGTTGATGTATGCGATCTAAGAAATTCATACCACAATCCACTTAGACGGACTCTAAAGTGGTATAAGAAAATAGCTTTTGAACTTCTTTTAAACACATCTGTGCTAAATGCTTTATATGAAGAAGTTACTAAAAAAAAATGTAACGTAACTTCATTTCGAGAACACTTGGTACGATGTTTAGTTAAAAAAAATGATATTCTTAACATACCTACAGAACAACCAAAGCACCAATTAGAGGAAACAAAGTTTAGAGGACATTGTTCCGAATGTTATAAAGAAATGGTTCTCCAAGGTGGACGCAAAAATGCACAGCTTGTTACTAGGAAAATCAGAACAAAATGTTTGGGTTGTAACAAATTTTTTTGTATGCCATGTTTCTTTAATACACATTGTGTGATTAAGAAAAAGTAGGTTATTATTTTTACAAAGTTGTTATATACTTTTTTATACAAAATATAACACTTGATTTTCAAAATAATATTTAAAGAATACTAAGGAAGTATAATATGTTATTTTACATTGTTCTTATATTTATAAAGTTGTTATATATTTTTTTATACAAAATATAACACTTGATTTTCCAGATAACATATTTTAATAAATACTAAGGAGGTATATTTTATGTTAAATTATTATTATATTATTTACAATGTTGTCATTTTTTTTTCATAAAAAGTATAATACTCTATTTTGAAATATTATATTATAAAAATACTAAGGAAGTATATTTTATATTTTTATGTTACATTATTATTATGTTTGCAATGTTGTTATACATATATTGTTTTTAAATAAATATAACACTTGTTATAAATTTATAATAGATTGTGCATTTTGTTTGAGTTATACAAAATCCCAAATAAAAAATAAATTACAATATATAGTTTCCTTTTTAATATGCATTACTAATTATTTTGAATTCTGATGGTTAGGTAATAGGTTACAATGTTGGAACATGAATTTTAATAGTTTTCATAAGTCATATTTTTATAAATAGAGTAAAAATAGTAAAAATAACATTTTTAGACCGCCCAAAAAACCAATTTGTAGCAAATTTTATGAATTTTTTGATACACAAATTGAATTGAGAATCACAGGTGATATTCAGTTGGCAGTTCATGAATTAAATGTGTGCATATATGATACTCAAGGCAATTGTGGCAAATTGACAATAAAATATAAGGGCGACTTGGAAAAGTAGACTGAGAATCATAATTGATACTCAAGGCGTTCATGGCAAGATCAGTGAAATTTGAAAGGCAGTTAACTTGTTAATAATAATCATTTCCCGATTTCTATTATTTATGATTTACGTGGTCCCGCCCATGTCGTATGGTCGTAAGGATCTACATTTATGTATGTCCGTAACATAGATATTAACACGTTGAACGACGGTGACGACGCGTAGTCGTCATCCGATGTCGGGCGCGCCCAGCCGATGACGACTCGTAGTCGTCATATCACAATTATTTTTGTATGTTATATAAAATAATCAGCTGTTGGCGAACGATTATTATATTTAGTACGGCCATTCAGTATAAGTATTAGAACAAAAACAAACAGCTGGTTTCGGTTTCCCGGCATTTTTATGCTTATAAATTCGTTATCAATATGAATAGTGTATAGCAGATAAACATTTATTATTTTTCTATTAAAATCGATTTTAACACGTGAACGTGTTACTTTAAAAGTGTTTTATAGTTATATGGAATTCATTATTATAAGTATTATATAGTATATTATAATAATATGAATTTTCAAGATAGCCCGTCAACGAGTTCTAACACTCAAAAAAGTATGAAAACAAATATTTTATCTGATAGCGAGTTACTGGATATTTTAGAAAATGGTACGTTTTCGTCGGATGAAGATTTCGGCATTGATTCGAATGATGATGATGATGTATTGGATACAGGTAATTTATCAGATGAAAATGAAATAGACAATGAAGATAATAATTCGTGCAGTATTGATAATAATTTGTTGAGTTGTAATGAAAATCAATACGACTGGTTTACTGAATCCCCGACTGTAGAGAATATTGTCTTTATAGGTACACCTGGTCTAAAATATATACCAGAAGGAGATCAACCTATAGATTACTTTAATTTTTTATTTACTGACGAATTGTTGGACCTTCTTGTCGAAGAAACAAATGCTTATGCGGTTGATATTTTACTTAGTACTACTTCAAATAATGCGCGAATTTCTACTTGGTTTGATACTAATAAATCAGAAATGAAGTTATTTTTTTCATTACTCTTCCATATGGGTACAATAAAACTAGCTAGGATAGAAGATTATTGGAAGACAAACATGTTATTCAACATCCCATTTTTCCGCGAGCACATGAGTCGAAATAGATTCATGTTGTTACTTCGGGCTTTACATTTTTCTTGTAACCCTAAAGAGGGGGAACTGGCTCCTAGAAATAGGTTATATAAAATTCAGCCTATTTTAAATTATTTTAATTCAAAAATGAAAGAAATCTATGAACCATCCAAAAATTTGTCGATTGACGAATCAATGGTTTTATGGCGTGGCAGATTAATTTTTCGCCAATACATACAAAATAAAAGGCACAAGTACGGTGTAAAAATGTACATGCTCACCGAACCATGGGGACTTATTCATAGAGTAATGGTGTATTCTGGGCAAGGTCATGACGTATCCGAAGATTTGTCTCATACAGAGTTTGTGGTAGATAACCTTATGAATGGATTATTATATACAGGTAGATCTCTATTTATGGATAATTTTTACAACAGTGTGAAATTATCTAGAAACTTGTTAATAAAGAAAACATACGTAACGGGAACTTTAAGGCAGAATCGTAAAAATAATCCTATAGATGTCATAAGACAAAAATTAAAAAGAGGCGAAAGTATTTGTAGGTATACGAGTGATGGTATTTGTGTTGTCAAATGGAAGGACAAACGCGACATTTTAATGATTAGTACCGAATTTCCTCATGAAATGATTGAAATTTATACAAAAAAAGAAGTTAAAAAAAAGCCCATTTCCGTAAAAAATTACAACGAAAACATGTCAGGTATAGATAGACAAGACCAAATGTCCTCGTATTATCCATTTGAGAGAAAAACTCTAAGATGGTATAAAAAAATTGGCCTACATTTTATGCACTTGTTATTGATAAACTCATATTACTTGTACAACAAACATGTTAAAAAAATGAAATTGTATGACTACAGGCTTGCAGTTATACAAGGGTTATTGCCTGATAGTCAAAATATTCCAGTCAATTCAAAAAAAAGGTATTCTGAAACTCATTTACCGTTAAAAGTTCAGAAAAATAGTAAAAAAAGATATATGTACAAAAGGTGCAAATATTGTTATTCAAAAGGAATTCGTAAGGATACTATATATTTTTGTGCCGAGTGTCAAGACCAGCCTGGCTTATGTTTAGAAGGTTGTTTTAAAGATTTTCACAAACAAACTTAAGTCTAAGTCATTTGTTATACATTTTTTTTTATGGTTTTCATTATTTTAAATAGGTATTTATTTTATTTTATGTTTTTCTTGTATTGAAGTCACAATACCATTTATTTTATTATTTTATTATTTGTTATATTATTACATAAATTAGTATTCAAAGTATTCAAAGTTAGTTTTATACTATAATAAAATATTTTAAAAGTCAATAAAGTATTATTATTATTATATTATATTATATTTTTAAATTTTATTATTTCTTATATACAATTTATAAAACATGACGACACGTGGTCGTCTACGGCCATTAGGCAGTATAGTATATCACATGGCCGATGACGACGCCTGGTCGTCACGAGCGTTATGTTATCAATATTTACGCGGCTGGGTAGGCGCGACCTCTGAAATATACGCGGACGTCAACGTGTTAAAATGAATTCAGATTAGTTTTCAAAAATGTTATTGCATAATTGGATCGATCGGTAGGATGGACCCAAAATACATGAAATATAATAGGTACCTATAATAATATAACATGAATACATGAAATATTATTCATTTGAGCTTGGCTTCACATCATCACTACACTTGGACTTTGTATATGTATTTTTTCACTAGTGTAAAATAGTAAGATTTTTTACGTATTTTTTAGTCACTTAGATTTTGTTTTTATAAAACGTGATTTGTTTTATTTATAATAATTTGGTAAAATGGGAAATAAAAAACAAAAACTATCCAAAGGGAAAAAAATAGAGGAAATGTTTTATCACTTTTAAATTGGCAAACTCATCGCATACAAAAAACAGTAAGTGGATATATCTACTTAAATGTTTGTTTCATTACCAATTTCATTTTTTATTTTCGTTTAAATTATTTTGTAGAATAACACCGATAGTTTAACTATTCCAATTGAAGATCAAAATAACGAGTATGTAGAACAAATTACTATTGAATTGTTCGTAATATATTTTATTTTATTTTTGTACATTTACACGTTTTGGGCTACTGATACAATTTTTTTTTTTTTCATTATTTAGAATAAATACCGATGATGTAGAAATGGGTTGTAATATATTATCTCCGTCGACATCAAATACTAATCACAATCAAAGTTTTCGAACGGAACGTATAAAAACGGTTAAAGAACATTATTGTTGTTCATAAACCAAAATGTAATGGAACAAAACCAATTATTTAACTACCGGCTTTAAATCCGGCTTGAACCAATAAGTGATCGCCTCTATAGTAGGATATTAGTTTTTCCAAAAACGTGTTAATCCTTAGAGGCAAATTTTCATTTTTAAAAACTCGATTTTTAATATGAATGAAATTACATTCGATTCTACTTCTAGACGCAGTTTCTGAGCCGAACCCAAACTTTTTCCGCATTATATCCGACCAGCATGAAAATAATTTCATAGTTTATAATAATTTCATAATTTCATTACAATACATGGCTCTAGAGTTGGTGAGCACTGTGCATTATCTACGACACCAATTACGTTTTCTACTTTTTCTCTGGCTTTATCAGCTATTTGTTGGGCCCAATGTTTAAAATTGGCCATAGGTGTATATAACTCATTATCGTCTAAATGTATGTCTTGTTCAGGGTTTTGGAGCTCTATATTTGATTGTTCTAAAATGTCTAATTGATTCTTGTTACACGATATTAATTTGGCCAGATACATTTTTTGTTCAGCACAAGGTGTTTTTCTAAACTCATTATATTCAGTGTGGTCTCTGTCAGATGGCAAAACTTCTCCATCATATTTGCTGAGAATAATTATAAAAATTGCTTCTAAAATGTGTTGTGCTTCATCAGTTGATGTACTAAGAACAAGAAGACCCATCCCACGGGTAATTAATTCTTTAGTACGATTAAATTTCGAACTTTTAACTTCATTCCAGGACGAAACTAAATGTATGAAATGGTTAACGTCATTTCTTACATAACAGGTCGGCAAAACCACATCTTTTTTCAAAACAACCACTGTAAAACATACTTCAAGATACTTTTCAAGACTTTAATATTCTGTGAATGCTTGTACTAATGCCGATATAAGAGCAAGGGACTGGTCACATATGACTACTTGGAGCTCTAACGCCACACCTCTTCCATCTTTTCAACTATGTACTTATGGATGTCGTGTTATGTTGTTCCGATAACATTGACATAACTGTAAAATTATTATTGTTAATATTCATGACTCCTTCTTCTTCTTAAGTAACTTTCTTGTTCTTAGTAACAAGCAAAAAGTTGGTGACTTCAGGCGATCGGCCGGTACGTTGCAACCGGTTCCGATAACTTTTCCCACCTATGCCCGGTTTTCCGAGGTAGGTGGGTAGTATCAGAAACGGTGTTGTCGTTGCCCGGGTTGAGGCTGGGTAGACAGCGGCCGCGGCTCCGCGATAGTGGTGTACTTATTGTACCTGCACCAGAGCGGGACTACGTCAATTCTGGTCATTTTTTAGAAAGAGTGTTTGTTGTTTGAAACCTTGCTTAAGGTACTTACAGTATTTGAAAAATTTTCTCGGGTTATTGCTTTCTTCTTTAAGTTTTTCTAGTACTTTCTTTTCAGCTAGTCTTTTTTCTTTCCTAACTGATTATTTACTATCTCTTTATAGTGTTTATATTTTGCTTGATTTTCTATCGATGAATTTTGTATCATGTTTAAGCGGGCTTCATTGCGTATTTTAACCGCTTCCATACATTCATTATTGAACCAACTGTTCTTTTTACTGGATCTCGGTTCTGTTTCGAGATTTTCTGTAGCGGAGTTTATAACCTTTTAAATAATTGTCCATTTGGTTTCATGACTATCTGCTGCCGTATTTTCTACTCTTTCATTTATGTTTCGAAGTTCTTCAGCTATTCTTGTCCTATATTGTCTAACTTCTACTGGATCTTTAAGTCTATCTAAGTATATTGTATTTGTTTTATTCTTCCAGCTTACTGATAGTTTTTCAGTTAGGGTCGCTACTACCAAGTAATGGTCAGTATCTCCATCTGCCCCTCGATAACTACGAACGTTCTTTAACCATAAACGATGCAATTTATCGATCGTTACGTGATCGATTTAGTTTTTTGTTGACGCGTCCGGGGACATCCATGTCTGTTTGTAGATATCTTTTCTCTGAAAGTAGGTGCTATTGATGATAATATCGCGAGACATCGCAAAGCTTATAAAACGAGTTCCATTGACATTGGATACGATGTGGAGGCTTTCTTTGCCGATTGTTGGTCTAAATACATTTTCCCGGCCTATTTTTGCGTTCATGTCTCCAATTATTATTTTGATGGCGCGTCGGGGGAGTGAATCATATGTCCTTTACAGTTCTTCATAGAAAGCGTCTTTAGTTTCTCTGTCTTTATCTTCAGTCGGAGCGTGGCAATTAATTATTATTATATTCTGGCCACTAGTTTTGAGGTGGATGAAGCATATTCGTTAATTTATGGTTTCAAATTTATTGACGTTATGTAATAGTCTATCGTTTATCATAAAGCAAACTCCAAATTCATGCCTCTCATCCCCACATCCACTGTAAAACATTGTATCCGAGGCTTGTTTAAAAGTTACTTAACAATGAGGTGTTTTTAGAGTGATGGGGTGTTGGCCCATCGACAAATCTTCATTAATGAAGGACCCAACATTGTGGTGATGGTGCTTCAGCGATGAGATCTTAGTGTCCACCTACTTACCTGAGACGGCTCGAGGCCCTTCAGGCTACACCATCACCGGTTAACTGAGGTCCGCGGGGTTGTCACACCCGTTACCCAAAAAGGATACTCCATGCGGGGTCATGACTCCTTCATAAAGAAAAATTGGGCCACTACGTTTATTAAACCCTCTGGTTATTTTACGAACACACCCACTGGTGGTGTCAAAAAAAATCGTAGGTATTTGTTCCTTTTTACATTAATCTCGATAAATTATTAATTGTAAATTGCTTCAAAAATGAACAAAGAATTTATCAGAGCCAATGTTATGAATAGTATTTTCATACTCTGTCAGATACTTAATTTTGCTTAATGCTGTTAAAAGGTCGGAGTGAATTTGGTAGCAGCTAATGCTCTGTATTTTGCTACTCTTAATGTCCCTATGTTGGGAATTTGGGCGGAAAGAGCATCACCTGAAATTTTTAAATTTAAAACTCATTTAATAAATTAAGTGTCTAACATTTAAGTAAGTAAAAAAGTATACTAGTCTACTAGTAGATACTAAAA
Source organism: Sipha flava (assembly GCF_003268045.1). Classification (NCBI taxonomy): domain Eukaryota; kingdom Metazoa; phylum Arthropoda; class Insecta; order Hemiptera; family Aphididae; genus Sipha; species Sipha flava. The sequence goes on from NW_020272618.1 coordinate 14,871, forward strand.
TCCATAATAATTTTTATAATTATCAAATTTTGTCAACATTTGAATTAAAATGCCGATATTGTTGTCGTGGACTGGTGAGTGGCACGACGCACGATTTATAACAATTATAACGCAAGGTCTCCCGCGATCGGTGGGAATCCGTTCAACACGTCGTACCTTTTTTGTATTTTATTTTTTTTCCTGATTTACTGATATATTTATTTTATTATTAGAAATTAATTAATAATTATTAAAAAAATTATTTTATTATTATTTTATTTTATATTTTGTGTATTTTGTTATTTGAATTAAAATGACTGAAAACGAAGACCAAAATCTAACAACACGTTTTATTGATGATTACAGGTAATATTAATATTACATTTTAATTAAATTAATTAATTAAATTTATTTATTTATCAAGAATTACTTTTAATTAAAAAATTGTTGTTAATTAATTACATATTATTATTACTATTTTATATTATGTAGATCATTTCCATATTGGTTAGGGTTTTTTGAAGATTTTAAAAAAATTTTAATTAATTCAAGATTTGAATTAATTTTAACCAGAACAAATAATGATTTAAATTTTTTAACTGTAAAAACACCTAAATCAACGACTTCAGGTTCAATGACACTTAATAAAGTTATTTGGAAAATTCCGCATATTAGTGTAGACCAGGGGTCGCCAACCAGTCGATCGCGATCGAATAGTCGATCTTTCTAGGAATGTAGGTCGATCGTTATAAAAATTAATTTTACCATTATCGGTCGATCGCGTAATAAATAATCGGATAATGCGGATTGCTATATTGTATTCTTAGAATTTATCGGTTAATCATAATACATAGTCAGAATTATTGTCAGTTATAGATCGATACCGTCAATTAGTCGTCACGTGCAAGTGTGCAACGCGTATATGTTCCGTATATTTTCGTTAATAAGTTGCAAATTTATTTAGAATTTACAACAAATAAAATGAATGCAAATAAAAAGTGTAAAACTTATCATTTTAATCAGGAATGGGAGTTGGAGTTTTTTTTTGTTGACATTAAAGGCAAGTGCGTGTATTTAATATGCCGAGGTACTCTTTCTATTTTCAAACGTGGAAACATAGAAAGACATTAACGGACTAAACATGCAGATTTTGATTTAAAGTTTCCAACTCATTCCAGCTTACGACAAGATAAGCTAAAAACAATGAAATTAAAACTGAACCAAGAGCAGTCTGTTTTTAAAAATCCAAATAAATTAGCCCAAAATGTAACTATTGCTTCATTCAAAGTAGCATACTTATTAGGAAAGAAGAAAAAACCGTTTTCCGATGGTGAATTAATTAAAGAAGCGTCTGACTCATTATTTACGGACTTCAAAAACAAAAGTGAAATTCTAGGTGCCATTAGTTCAATTCAATTATCAAGTAACACAGTAATGCGTCGTATTGGAGCCATATCTTCAAATCAAAAAACTCAATTACAGACTGATTTATCAAAATGTTCATATTTCAGTTTACAAATGGATGAGTCTAACGATATGATTGATACTTCACAGCTTTCTATTTTCATCAAAATGTGTTTTAACGATTTTTCTGTTAAGGAAGAATTTTTAAAAGTCTTATCGTTAACAGGAAGAACTAGAGGAGAAGATATTTATAAAACGTTTAAACAATTTGTTGAAGAAGAAGAAATTCCAATTGAAAAATTAGCTAGTATTACAACAGACGGAGCCCCATCATTTTGTGGAAATAAAAAGGGATTTTTAGCGTTATGTAAAAATGATAATTCGTTTCCTCATTTTTTTCAATATCATTGTATAATTCATCAACAAGCATGTGGTACAGTTATAAATATAAACAATGTTATGGAACTTGTAGTGAAAATTGTAAACAGCATCAGAGATAAGGCATTAAAAAGACGTCTTTTTCGTGAACTGATGGACGAAGTAGATTGTCATTATGGAGATTTACTATTACATTCTAACGTTCGTTGGTTAAGTAAAGGTAAAGTACTACATCATTTTAAAGAATTATTACCACAAATTAAAATTTTTTTATAAGAAATTGATATTGTTTATGAAGAATTAGAAAATATAAAATGGCTTGAAGATTTTTCATTTTTAGTTGATATTACTGAAAAAATTAATTTCCTAAATTTAGAGTTACAAGGTAAAGAAAAACAAATTATTGATATGATATCACATGTTCAAGCGTTTTCTAGTAAATTAGCATATTGGGAAAATAAAATGAAAAATGGTGATTTCCAGCTTTTCCCTACTCTTCAAGAAACAATAATTAATTATTCTGAAAATGTTTATGAGCCTACAAACCATATAAATATAATTCAACATTTACGTTCCGAATTTAAAAGAAGATTCAACGACTTTAAAATACTTGAGCCAGTTGCGCAGTTTATATCAAATCCATTTACTGGGGATGTTGAGACAAAAGCGAATGAAATTGGAAATTTGTTTAATCTTGATATAACAGTTTTGGAAATGGAAATAATAACGTTACAAAATGATTCAATACTTAAGATTACTTCGGAGTTTTGAAAACACGCGAGTACTCAAAAATACCCAAATCTACGAAGCATTGCCCTTCGTATAACTTCATTTTTTGGTTCAACTTGGTTATGCGAGTCAACATTTTCGAGTATGAAATACTTAAAGAACAAAAATCGTTCAAGAATTACAGACAGTAATTTGGATTCAAGTTTCAGAGCAGCTGTTTCTAATTATATACCACAATTCTCAAAACTTGCAGAAAACCAATGCCAGGTATCACATTAATAAAATAAAATAAAAACACATTAATTAAATAACAATATCAGATTTATATAAAAAATTTTTTTACTTTTTCTCGTGTTTAAAATATCATATCAATCTTCGACCTAACATTAAAATACTTTTATAATTATTCGCCACGTTACCAGTTACCTCTTTCACTCCGGAAAGAACGTTTTCAGCATTTAATCGCTTAAAAATTTTTTTAAGAAGCACCATGTCAGAAAACAGACTGAATGGGTTAGCTATGGCTAATATAAATAAAAAAGAGCAATTCGATGAAAGTGAAATAATAACTGAATTCGCCAGAAATTCACCTAAGAGGATGCAGCTGTCAGAGTGGAGCAAGTGACTGAACACTGAAACCAAAATTATTATTATTATTATAAATTATATATTAATAAATATTTTTAAAACTATTCTAAAATGCTTGAATTACGTTTAGAAACTTGGTGGTAGATGGTGGGGGGGGGTTAAGGATGAATTCTCATATCCTTTCTTACCTTACTTATCCAAAAAAGTGGTTAGCCCCCCCCCCCATTTAAAAATCCTGACTACGCCACTGTATCCATGCACCCGATTTCTGAACGTGAAATATTTACCTTCTCTCAGAATCTATTTTCAAATACGGTATTTTCAAATATTTGTAAATAAAACCGCTTATACAATGAATAACTAACGTTTACAATGCATCATATTATTAGATACTTTTTAAAATTGAAATTGACTGAATGGGTAATTTTTGTATCTATCTACTGTTGGAGTAATAAAAACTCATTAAAAAATGAGAACTATTATTCTATAATATATCATACTATTTCATATTCATACTAAGTTATTAAATAGTATTTAAGGTTAACCATTTTATCACCATTATAAATTTCTTATAATTCTATCATATGCCAACTTTATCCAAAGTATTTCGGATGTCTAAATTATTTTTGACAATCATATAAGTTTTGATAAAATATCAGTATAAAATGAATGACAAATTCCAAATCCCAGTATGATATATTATTATAACAATTGGGAATTATATATCAACGTCAAAAACAATTCAAAACAGTATTTTCAACATTTCAATATGCTAATAAGAATTTGTTTATTTTTTGGATACATTAGAGGCAATAATTTAAATGTCTAGTTTAAAAAGTTTTATATTAGTTTATATATTTTTATATATTTTTTAATATCAAAATTATTCTGGTTGTTTGGCTTTGAAACTTATTGATAGTCATTGCAAATGTCAATCTAATTGGAAATTTAAAGCGTTTAAATTGTATTGGCACATCTGTGGGTATAATAGAGAATCGCGGTAATAATATATTTTCACCTCGGAATTTGCCATTTAAAATTATGACTTCGATAACATTTTTCATTAATTTTTTAACAACTTATCGCGTGTCGTTGTACAACCGTGGTAGGTCAAATTATGAAGCAAAATAACCGGAAATCCAACCTTCAATTTTAAATTATGCGGTGGCATGCCTGGTAAGTCCAATGAGTTTAAAAACTCTGTTAGATAATTTACAGCTTCAGTAGCATAGCAAACTATATCTATAGATATACCATGTCTCCTGGTAATAAATGTTTATCTTGAGATTCAATTCGTTGACGTCCACATTTTTTACTACTAAAATTGCCCTTTCTGCCAGCCACTCATGATTTATGTATTGTCTGTGTACATTGGAAAATATCTAGTCAATGAGAGCATCTTGCGAATAAATGATTGTGCAGAAATCGGTCGGTAATTTTATACATTCCGTTTTATCTGTAGTAACTTTCCCATCTCCAATATCTAACAATTGTTTTGAGAATCTTCTGCACGCAGCTTTTTTTGATTAAATCGCAAGTATCAAAATCGTTCGCTCTCTGTTTTTACATACATTTCGACCATGAATTGTTGACGAAGCTCATGATATCGTAGAATAATTTTGTCTTGATCTCGTTTAATCATCAACCGATATGCATAATAATTTTTCGAACTAACATTCTTATTTGTTTTGACACCTGTTGCGGGATCTTTTTTTGTTTAATATTTATGCAATAACCGTCATTTACTACCAAAAATAAAATTAATAGTTTTTAAATAGTTTTTTTTTATAGTTTTTTAATAGTTTTTTAATAGTTTTTTAATAGTTTTATTTAATAATTCATTTTCAATTGTGCAGTTATCGACCTGGTCAAAAAGGGCTATTTTTAGGGTTTTTCCAGCAATAATTCTAATTTTTCTCGCCGTAAAAACCATCCTTGAACTTCAACGAACATTTGAAAAAAAGATTTGGCCAAATTGGTCCAGGCGTTGTTGAGTTATGCGCTTACCAACACATTTTGCGATTCATTTTTATATTATAGATTATTTCTTCATTTATTTTTTCTTATTATAATTATTATTAATATTTAATGAGAATAAAATTCCAGATAAGAACAATTTTCAATTAATATTATAATGATATGTACGAACAATCTTATTATATAAGCTATCACACATACCATATATGACCATCTCCTTCCCCCCTATCAGAAGATTGCGGTGTCCGGGTATTACGACATTCGTGCGACTGATCGCTGCCAACGCCACCATCGCCTCTTCTATGTCTTAGCACATACCACGGGGTATACTTGTGTAAGCGTTTCCTATAAAATTATAAAAATACGCTGTCTTTGAACAACCACGGGCCGAGAACGTCATCACCCCAGGTCCGTCTCAAGATTTTTTCAAAAAGTGTTCGTCGACCAAATGATGGACTAAGCGTCAACTATGGGCCTTCGACGGGCGAGAAGTCGACAAGCATCAAGGCAACATCAAAATAAATATATATATATATCAAAAAAAGAAAAAAAACTGTAATGTATTTTTCACATTCCCCATTTCTCTAATTATTAGTTTTTTTTATTGTACAACAGCTATTCTGACATTTCCTCATCACTATTTTATTATTAATATTAAGACTATTAAAAGCTTCCGAGTTCCATCGACGTGCCCTAAGTGACACCACAACGGTGCGGCTCATAGGTTATCGCGCAAATGTAACCTTTGTGCGATGGGTGCGAAGTAAGCCCAGGGTCGAAATGGACCGGAACGCTCCGGTTCGTAAAAAAAATACGTTTATCGTTCCGGTTCAAACAAATTTTTACTGTACCTACCATATTTCTGTAAAATTTAAACATTTTGCAGAATTGTGCAATGTAAAATATTTAATAAACGACAAACGACCGCAACGCATTAGTAAATTTATTGCTTATCTTTAGATAATCGTTGTCCGCCGATAGTGTAGTTATTGTCTATCTCACCAAAACATACATGTAAAATGATAGCCAAGTTCAATACTATAATATATGCCCTGGTTGTTGACTTCAACGACAAAAGAAGTGAGATCTAAATGGATGCCAAGATCAATGTTCAGCCCAGAAATTTATTTATAACAACATAACATATAATTTCTTCTTATCAC
>NW_020272619.1:0-5746 GCF_003268045.1 Sipha flava
GGAATGGGCGGTCGACACAACCTCTGCGGTGGACAATGACCACCGCCTCATCAGCTTCAAATACCTGCTGGGAGAAAAGATTGTCGAGAAAAGGGATGTTACTGGGGTAAGATTTAAGGTAAGGCAAGCTGACTGGAACGAATTCCGGCAAAAGCTGGCGGAAGAGCTATTTAACGGCCGATCTAGCTAGCTGGAGTCGGACTTACACTCCAAAGCAGATTACCTAACCCAGTCTCTGACCAAAGCATGTAGAGCGTCCATGCCAAAGGTGAAACCTCGGGAACTACGACGTCCGGAGTGGTTCACTTCCGGGCTAGTGGAACTCCGACGGAAGATCCGACGAGCAAGGCGTGAACTAGCCGAGGCAAGACTCGGGGAAAGCGAAGAGTTGAGAACGGTACGAGAGAGTACAGGCGGGTCAGAAATAAATATATCAGCAAGAGAAGGCGTGAAAATCTCCGTGTATGACGTGAGTACACAACCGAGGAAGGGAACGAAAATCCCTGGGGGGCAATCTACAAATGGTGCAGAGACGGTGCGAAAGCCGACGTCCGAGACGTTTTGACCACGCTCCGAAAGGAAAATGGACAATTCACCGAGGGCTGGGCGGACACATCAGAACTGCTGCTTAAAACTCTTGTCCCTCCGGACAGCTACGACGGCGAAACCGAAGAGCACGCACGTGTCAGAAATGAGACGGGCCTGTTCCTAGAGGACACCGAAGTGGATGACCGAGAAACAGAGGAAATAGGCGACCAGCTTGTAAGATTCTCGCAGGAGGAAGTGAGCAAAGCGGTGATGAGGATGGGTAAGGACAAAGCTCCGGGGTACGATGGTATAACAGCCAGAGTCCTCAGGGTGGCACTCCCTACGATATTGGAGATGGTAACAGACCTCTTCAATGAAAGCTGGGAAAAAGCTGAATTTCCGAGGGGGTGGAAAATAGCGGTGGTGGTCCCCTTATTGAAGGCACAGGACAAGGACCGGTCGAACCCGAAATCGTACAGGCCAATTTCTTTGCTTCCGGTGCTGTCAAAGGCGCTGGAGTACTTGATATGCCAACGGCTGAGGGAGCAGATCGGACCTCGAATGAGCCCTAATCAATATGGTTATAGAGAGAAAAGATTCACGACCGATGCAATATTGAGAGTGAAGGAGTGGACCGAAAGCCGGACGGAGAAGTATGTCCTCGGGGTATTCTTGGATATCTCGGGGGCGTTCGACAACGCCTGGTGGCCGGCAATATTGCATCGTCTCAGAGAAGCGGGAGCGGAGGAAAGGTTAGTGAGGATAACTAAAAGCTATTTGGTGGGCCGGCAAGCCATGTTGCAAACGCCGACGGAAGAGATTTCCCGGCCACTGTCCAAGGATAGCCCTCAAGGTTCGCAGTACGGCCCCGAACTCTGGAATCTGCTGATGGACTCTTTACTGGGACTTGACGCGGAGGAAGGGGAACTGACTGTGGGTTATGCGGACGACGCACTACTCATTTCAGCGGGGCGTAGCCGGGCCGAGGTGATCCGAAAGGCGGAGGCCCAGCTAGAAAAGGCGGGGAGATGGGCCCGCGGTATGAAGCTTGCCTTCTCGGAGACAAAGACGAAAGTCATGTGTCTGAAGGGTAGGCTCGTGCCGCCTTACACGGTCAAGATGGGGGGAAAAGGATCCAGGAAGTGACCGAGATGACGTATCTGGGGGTCACGATCAACGATCGATGGGGGTACGAGGGGCATGTGAGAAGGGTAGCGGAAAAGGCGGCACCCATGTTTCAGAGGATTCGTGCCACAAAGTGGGGTCTTCGTGGACGTACCGCGCGGATGATATACTCAGGTGTATTCGTCCCGCGTATGACCTACGGGGCCTCATTTTGGGGTGATGATGCCGCGAAGACAAGGATGAAAATCTTACTTCTCAGAACTCAAAGGAAGGCACTTCTGTCGGTTACGGGGGCGTACTGCACGACTAGTACGGACGCCCTGCCTGTGCTGGCGGGGGTTCTCCCGTTGGATCTAGAAGTAAGAAGGTGCTGTCTACTGGCTAGGAGCAGAAGTGATGGGAACGGTGGTAGAGAAAGCGAGAAAAGGATAAAGGAAGATATGGTAAGAGTATGGCAAGAGAGGTGGACGGGGAGTGCAAAGGGTATCTACCTGTAAGCATACTTCCCCGTGGTACAATACAGGTCTCTTTGTAGCGGCTATGAGATCGGCCACGTCATGTCCATGTTCCTAATGGGGCACGGAGCATTCATGGAATATCTTCACCGCTTTGCAAAATCTGCAACCCACGAGTGCCTACAGTGCGGGCAAGTGGATACGGCCTCGCACGTCTGTTCGAGTGCCCGTTCCTGGACGGCATTAGAAGGGCATTGATTGACCTGATAGGATGTACGGGCCAGCCTTGGCCGTGTGAGCCGCGGTATCTGGTCGAAACTCCGACAGCCTTCAAAGCGTTCGGGGCGTTTGCCCACGCTGCCGTGGCGCTGCGCGGTCGAGTAGTTGGTCCACCAAAGGGGGGGTTAGACGGTATGATGGTGACAGAGAGTCGTGGAAGTCGGCTCTAAGGGGCTAGTGTTGCTTCGCTCGGCCAGTGACTCACGTGTCTGACACTGAGTGCGTCTGGGACGCGAGGCGCTGTGTTGCTAATGGTGATGGTGGCAGGACACCGTGGACGTCGGCTCTACGGGGCTAGTGCTGCGGAGTCCGACCAGTGGCTCACGAAACCTAACGGTGAAGTTCTCACGGCGACTCCTGGGAGGCTAGTCAACTCTGTCGGCGGAGTATAAGCACCGACAGTTACTTATACTAAAATAAGAAATGACTTGGATAGTGTCGTGGCCCTACCAGTGGTTTGGGAAAGTCTGACCAACCTACTCAAACTGGTAGCCAAGTGAAAAACCGATTAACATCGGCGGCAGCTCGCCTAGCGACACCTCATGAGGCGATGCCCGTACAACAGCCGGGTAAAACCGACCGAGTACGGGTGCCCCCGACATGGGTGAAGAGAGAAATCTCACAGACCTTAGACCGGGGTGAAGGGCGTAAAACCCCGAAGGCGACTCGTGTTCCTATCTATTATCTACTATTTAGCGAAACCACAGCCAAGGGATCGGGCTTGGAAAACTCAGCGGAGAAAGAAGACCCTGTTGAGCTTGACTCTAATCTGGCATTGAGGTAAGCCCGCCCACATTGCAACACTTCTGCCGGCCGTTCGAACCATAGATGGGTCAGTGGCGCCACTTTGCAACACGTCAGGGCTTATACCATAGATGGCCCGTTGTCCCACATTGCAAAGCCTACGGGTTAGTACCATTGATGGTGGCTACGGGTCACTTTGCAAACCCCCGGCGTTTGTACCATAGATGGCGTCCCCGCCCACTTTGCGACGCTCGGTCGGGAGCGGTTTATACCATTGATGGGTGTGCCCCGCGTCTCATTAGAACGTACGGACTGGGTTTCGGCCCTTTCCGTTGAGCCGCAGTATCAGCCGTGTGGCTTAAAGCTGGTAAGCGTCCACGGTAATTAGACCATAGTGCATGGTGGTTCAATTGATCCTTCCGGGGTTCTCCCGGGGAAGGGATTAGATCAGCCGTGTGGCTTGGACTGAAAGCGTCCACGGTAACTAGACCACAGTGCATGGTGGTTCAATTGATCTTTTCCCGGGTCTCTCATCATAGTTACCAACATCCGCGTCCTCATCTCTGACCAAGGTAGAAATCGAACCACACTTCCGGACATACGTAAGCATTTACGTTATAAAAAGATCTGAAGCGACCAAGTGGCTTCAAACTTCACTAGATAGTATGTTCATTGTCCAAAAGAAAGACCTGATAGCGGATATTCTTCGAGAAGATTGCTTTGAGTGCCAAATGAATGCAGAACCAAATAAGAGGTAGTGTCTATCAAGTACTTTCGGAGAGCGCATTTGTCTTTAGTTATTATGTTGCGGAGGTAAGTTATTCAGAATATCGGTATTTGGGCGCGATTTTTGTTCAAACCATTGAAGATGAAAAGGATAATAGAGGTGAATACACCGGTCGAGAAGGAAGAAAATCGAGAAGTAAAGAGGATTTTGAACCAGATGTATCACTTCGAGTTAGAAAGGCATGTTCAGAACGAGGGTGTCCCAACTACTCGAAAGTGTTGTCAGCTGCTCAAGGTTGTTCGCCGAATCATTATGTTGGGCATTTGGTTATTAGGCAAAGCAAGACTAACTTACTCGGGTCTTATTATGATAGCGAATATTTCATTACTTGTTTGAAAAATTTATTACAAGAGGGTATGATTGAGTTTCCAAGGCTGTGGAAATCTATGGGTAATATTATTCGAAGTTTTGCCATACGTCGTGGTTATAGTCTGAAAGGATGTGAAGGAGAAAGCGTAATGATGAGCGATTCATTGAGAAGAACGGTAAGAATGTATGGAAAACCTTTATTGCCCATGAAGTTGAAGGATGATATTGATGTGTTTAGATTTAATGTTAAAGAGAGATTTTTAGTATCACAATTTGCTCGGATGATTACATCAGAGTTTGACAAGATGAATTGTAGCGGCGATCTTGAAGTAGGTTTGCGGTTAGCGTCTATATGGAGATTTGATCAGCTGTTGGTGATATATGAAGAGAAAGATATATTGTATATTTTCTTATTATTAATATTATGTAATTATACGAAGCGTGTGCGTTTGATATTAACCTATGGTGATTTCCCTTATAATGAGATTAGTGATTGTTTCAGCTTTTATAAAGAGAAGATAAAGAATGATCGACTTGCAATTCCTTTGAAATGGCGATCATATATCGACACTTACATAAAAAGTAATATTCGAGGCAATGTTGTATATTTTATCAAGATGTCTGTAGTAGTTCAATTAAATAGACAGGTGTCGTCATCACCTCAAGTCACCAAAGGTGCAGGTTCGTCGAAGCAGGGACCTGCCGCCGACAACGGAGTCGGTAACGAGACTGCTGGTGGAGGAACTCACGCCTCCACCCGTGGCAGAGAGGCCACCTCATCTGAGACGCAAATGACCGCACAACAGAAAAAGGCTAGAACGATTAACATTGCTACACTGGGAGAGGAGGAGCTACTTAATATGGTGCATAGCTACATAACAAATATGGTGACCTTTGCGAACAATACCAGGAACGTCCACAAAGAGCTAAAGGAGACGCTCGCAAAAACGTCCTTGTTGATGACGCAGTTCAGGAAGGTCAGAGACGCTAATGCTAACGAAGAACCGTCGATCAAATCACCAAGCGCGAAAGGAGTCAGCTCAACAAACAAAAATCCGGAGTCTATGGAAACGAAGATGATTAACGCCATCGAAGAACTGAAGGGCGCTGTCGAGACACAAGGTGAAGAAATCCGGGCGATGAAGGCTTCGAAGGATTATTCCTAGTCTGAGGCGGTTAAATTGCGTGCGATGAAACCGAATTCTGATCCAGCCCCCCCTACCCAGCCAGCTTGGACTGAGGTGGTTAGAAAGAAGAATACAGCCATGGAGCGAACTAAAAAACTGACTAATATGCCTTGGACTGAAAGCGTCCACGGTAACTAGACCACAGTGCATGGTGGTTCAATTGATCTTTTCCCGGGTCTCTCATCATAGTTACCAACATCCGCGTCCTCATCTCTGACCAAGGTAGAAATCGAACCACACTTCCGGACATACGTAAGCATTTACAGTTCAAGTGCCGGCCGGGAACTGGCAGGGAAACCTGCCTGCTAACGTGGCAATCGTACGCCGCCGGT
>NW_020272620.1:0-27243 GCF_003268045.1 Sipha flava
AAAAAGTGGTCAGAGATATGCATGAAACGCGAGCAATGGATCTAACTGGTAGCGGAACATTGTTTGCATATGCTGACGACATTGTCATTCTTGGAGACTCTCAAACCGAAGTAGAAGAAAGTACAAATAAATTAATTAATTCTAGTAAAAGAATGGGCCTCAATATAAACGAGAATAAGACAAAGTATATGGTCATGAGTAGGCGACCAAGAATATTACAGAATCTCACCGTAGATGGATATACATTCGAACAAGTAGAAGATTTTAAATATTTGGGAGTCAATTTGAATAATAGGAATGATATGCATAACGAAATTAGATTGAGACTTAAAACGGCAAATCGTAGCTATTATACAATAAGTAAAAACACCCCAGAAGGGGGGGGGTGCATGGGTAAATTTATAGAACGATTAAAATATCTAACTATTGGGAATTGAAAGACTGAATTTTCAAATAATAAAGTTTAAGAATTTGCTTTTTTAAGACTTGAATTTGTGTAATATTCTCGACATCTTCATACATATCCGTCCAAACAATTTGCTTTCAAACATAATTTAAGATAATGCCCATGTTACATTGTAGTGTATTGTTTTTGGAAATTAGTGTCCAAGACTGTAATTTTTCAAGTACTTCTACAGAAACAGCCCCTTGACGTTTTCGCTCAAAAAGCTCGTAAATATCAATAAAATCGAGATGCATGTTTATAACAGTTCCTAAAAACTTGTAGACAAGACACAACTCTGAAAATTCAATTCGACGCAAGATCGCAACTACGACAACGACTACGCAAAAACTCGATAATATAGGTATTATAAGTAATCTTTAATCGTGGTATTTTATTATTATTATTATTATTATTATTATTATTATTAGCTACAAGCTTGAATTTATTATCGCTCAACATAATCATCATTACAGTAATGTGATATTGTAAATAATATAACATTAATTAAAACTGATATTAGTCAGTTAGAACCTAAAGATAATTTAATATTAAGGAGGAAATAATATTATATAGTACAAATGGATAAGATTATTATAATGTGGAAATAATAGAATGTTCTAAAAATGGGTATTGGACGATTATGGAGAGTGTCTTTGGCGACGAGTGTATTTAGAATTGAAGAAAGAAGTGTGATTAGTGGACTAATATTACCAGTGTGGCGGTACCTTACTTAACTATACAGCACACATCTGAACAAACGATGAATCGTTGGATGTTCGATGAAAGTTTATATGTTTGTCATTGTGGATTACGTGTTTCAATACGTGACAAACCAAATGCTTTTTTTGGAAAATAGTACAACACAATTTGTTGTATGCCAAAAAAATTACACTGACTCTTCAAGATGTCGATACTTTAAATACATGGCAGAAGATTACCACTTATGTGACTGTCGTACACAGGCGTTATTGCGTGTCGCCAAATCAGGTATACATATAGGTAAACCATATTATACGTGTGAAAAATCATATTCCGACCCGAATAGATGCAGATATTTTATGTTGTATCAAATTGAATATTATATTTTATGAATAAAATACATTACCTGTACATTTTGATTTTTTATTGCTTATTATTTTAATTTATATCTTCTAAACCAAAAAATATAAGTTAGTTCTGATTTCACCAAAAACTTATACAGTAAAACCTGTCTTATGCGGAATTGCACGGGACCAATAAAAATTTCCGTTTTAGGCTGGTTTCCTTATAACTGAATATAACGGAAAATTCTATACTATACAGTTACGATAAACAGCACGATTAAAGTTGTAACGTTTTCCGGTCAATAATAAAAATAAAAATATTAAAAATTAATAAATATCATAGGCTACAATAAATTTTAATTTTTAGTAAATAATTATAATAACAAGTATATTAATTAAATATTTCAAAATAATGATAAATTAAAATTTTAAAAACATTTAGTAGGTACTAATAAAATAATATATTTAATATAATAAAAAAAAGTAGGTCGGTTATAATACAATTATAAATTCCAAAACTCGTGTAATGTTTTTTGTCTGGTTTTTTCTGTAGCAATGCTTTTTTCAACTTATTTTTGCCCACGATATCGTTTCCAATAACTCACTATAACATTTATTCATTGAAAATTGTTCTAAACTCTTGATGTAAATAAGTGTTTCCTTGTATGTTTTCAATTGGTTTTCTTCATCATTTCTTTCATTGTTTCCTTCATTATCTTCATTTTCAGAATCCGATTGATTTGTTGATTGATCGTCAATTAAAACATTTATGTCGTCATTATCCGTGTATACATTATTGTCTAAATTTATAAATTCATTAATGCTATGTGAATTACCCATAGAAGTACATAACCGCTGTACGTCTTCATATTCTTCATTATCGTCTATTTCATTTTCATAAAACCCAGCCTTTGCAAAACATGATTTAATTGTTTGTGGTTTTAATTTATTGACAGCTACATTTAACCATTGAATAGCTTGTAGTACTGTTATATTTTTAGATAATTCAGATAGTACTGATATTTTATCGACATTAGCAATAAGTGATTGCATCAGAAGTCGGCGATAATACAACTTAACACAGTAAATAATACCTTGATCCATAGGCTGTGTAATCGAAGTTGTATTGGGAGGGAACCAAGCTAATTTTATGTTTGATAAATCGAGTCTTGGATGACATGCGGCATTATCCAAAAAAATAATGATATGTTTATTTTTTTTTAAAATTTTACTGTTAAATTTTATTAACCAATCTTCCATAATACTTCCAGTCATCCAAGCTTTTTTGTTAGAGTATCATGAAACTGGCAATTTTTCTACATCAATATTTTTGAAACATCGAGGCTTTGCTGCTTTTCCTATTATTAATAGTTTTTCCATTTCACCGGCCATGTTTCCACAAAGAAGAACTGTTATTTTTCTTTTGAAAGTTAACCACCTTTACATTGTTCCCCTTTTAATTTCAATGTTTTTGAAGGAATAGCGCGAAAAAATAAGCCTGTTTCATCGCAGTTATAGATTATCGCAGCTCACCTAATTTTGATTTCCATTCATTTACTTCGTCAACATTGGCATCATTAGATTCTCCACATACTTGATTCCATGAAATATTATGTCTTTTACTAAAACATTCCAACCAACCGTTGGAACCTTTAAAATCGGTGTTCCCCAATTTAATCGCGATGTCCTTGGATTTTTCCTGAAGCATTGGACCACTAATTGGAATGTTCTTAGATCTAGCTTTAACAAACCAATTCCAAACTGCTTTGTTAATTTCATCATTAACAGTCTTCTTTAAACTTCGTTTGCTTTTCCCATTTACTATTTAAAATGATGAATATGACTTAAATAAAATGTAATTAATAATTTAATTATTTCATATGAACTTACCTTTTAACCATTCTTCTCTAATTTTAATTTTGTTTTTAATTATGTTATAAATTTGCGTTTTCCCGCATTTAAAAGTATTCATTAATGAATTAACACTATTTCCTTTTTCCCTTTCTTCGATTACTTTTATTTTTTCATTTAAACTTAAACAAATTTTAGACATTGTGAGAACAAGTAGGTACGAAACGACAGGTGAACTTCGACTACACCACTACGGTGACAATAATAAGCGCTAATTTATAGAATCAAGATAAAATTTAGTTATCTATCAATACGTATTAATTGCTGACCTTAATAATTGTTTAGTAGCAAAATAAATGTGGGCATCAAAAATATTTTTGTTCATTTTATGATGTGTTTTCCGTTTGTTAAAGGTTTATATGATTTACGGAACCAAAAAATAGCTTTCCGTTTCACGTTAATCAGGTTCCGTTTTATCAAGGGTTTAATCCTATGTTAAACTATAGAAATCTGCCGGAACCATAAAAAATGTCCGCACAGAACAGGATTCCGTCTTATCAAGGGTTCGCATAAGATAGGTTTTACTGTATATGTTATTACTCATCAAATGAAAAAAACAAAGTCAAAAAAATAAATTTTAACGTTGACGCCGTTGCCCCCTTGACCGATAGACTCAAACAAGGAGTGAAATGGGTATGGACGGAGACCGAACAGAAAGCGTTTGATAATATCAAAAGTGCTTTGTACGATTCTCCCAAACTTTCCCCACCAGACTATAGCGAACCCTTCTGTCTCCAAACCGACGCCAGCGAGCTAGGAACCGGTGCTGTTCTCTTCCAAAGGGGTGACAGACATGAGGACAGACGGATCATCGCCTACACGAGCCGGAAGTTTTCGGAAACGCAGAAAAGATACGCCGCCGTAGAGCGTGAGTGTCTAGCAATAATCTGGGCAACGGACAAGTTTAGACCGTACCTCGAGGCACGACCGTTTGAGCTGTACACCGATAATGCAGCCCTAACATGGCTACACAGGGCAAAGGGCACTTCACCTATCAAATTTGTATTTCCGTACAATACACGTACCTGGAGTCCAAAACGAGGGACCCGACATGTTGTCGCGACATCCCGCCCCTGGGCCACACGTAGACGAAGACCAACTAGAGGAACGACTTGTAGGGGTACCAACCTCATCAAAACCCACCATCACTACTAGTACCCAGGTTGACCACATCTTCACAACATCCAAAACGGATGCCATACGTAGCGACGCCCCGTTCTCCATCACTACACTCGCATTGTGGCAATCCGACGACCCCCATACGCGAGACATCATTTGGTCGTTAAAATCGGAAACCCCCGCGCGTAACACCAGAAGTGCCCCGATCTTATAGACAGTTTTGTTCTAACGGATGGCCTTCTGCGAAGGAATGTAAAGGGACACACATTAGTCGTCATACCTCGATCCCGATCACAACATGTGATCTGGCGGTATCACGACCACATCATCGCAAGTCATCCGGGGTGGAAAGAGACATACGGGGAAGTCAAGGACCGTTTTTACTGGAAAGGTTAGACGTGAGGTTGTATGTGAGGTCATGTCATATATGTGCATGTACCAAACCACTAAACTCACGACCGGATGACCCTATGTCCACCCGCAAACCCAGACAACCCTGGGAGGTAGTCAGTATTGACCTAATGGGCCCCTACCTTCGTACGAGTAGGGGGAAATCCTACATTCTGGTTGTCACCGATTGTTTCAGTCGGTGGACCGAAGCATACCCGCTAGGAACGGCCACTACGAAAACCATTGTCGATACACTAGAACGTGAATTTTTCTCACGTTTCGGATACCCTCGGATCTGCCTTAGAGACAACGGCCCCCAATTCGTATCGGACGAGATGCTCAACGCGCTTAAACAATGGGGGGCACAGGGTTGGACCACTACAATTTATCACCCGAGAGCCAACCCGGTCGAACGCCGAAATCAGGACCTGAAAAAGGGACTCCGAGCAACGCTGAACGACGACAAACATAGCACCTGGGACATGAAACTAGCTCCTATCCTATTCGCGATTCGAAACCGCCACTACGTGTACACAGGATATCCCCCGCTCGGTACTGGTACTCGGAAAAGAGTGCAAAAGGCCCGGGGACTGGGCACTGGTAAACGAGGGCGCGCTGGTTAGGTTAGCTGCCACCTCGGAAAATCCACGTGTCATGCCTGAACCGCGCAAATCCATTAACGGAACCCGATAATAGACAAGATTCATTTCAGCACCAACATCATTGTCGGGAGACAACCGATGTCGGCGGAAGAGGTACAAAGGGCGACGATAGCGGCCCTAAAAGCCAACTCAAGGGTGTGGGTGGCCTACAACAGGGGGAAGGCGGACCCGGCGGACCAGGCGGAAGAAATACGCTGGTTTTTACAACCCGCACCAGCGAGTCAGTCTTTGGACGGATCTTCGGCCGACTTAAGTCCCGCAACCACGGACAGTTCCCGCCCCGACAGCCCAAACAGTGGACCCAACAATTCGGTGGGTGAGAGCGGCTCCAGGGCTGCCACTACACCCATGCCGGCTGGCCGCGAATCTACATCCGCTAACAACCGAGTGGACAGGCATGCCGTCGAAAGTGGCATACCAGAACCGGCTACCATCACCACCACCCGCGCCGCTGAAGACGAAACCGAGGCCCCTGGAACCCTGGCCATCACCGACGCCTAAGGAGTCAGCTCCAGCTCAATCAAATAAGGCCATCCGGAAGCGCCAGAGGAACGCGGAACGCAGGGCGGAGTACAGAAGCCGCAAATTGGCGGAGGCGTGGAAGAGGTCCCAAACCGAGCGAGCCGACTTCAGCCAGCAGTACCGTCTACAAAAGCCGGCACGTGGCTCGGATCGCCAGAGCACCTCGGAGAGACCCCTCGTCGGCGAGATGTCGGAGCCAACAATACCCGGGTCGGAAACGCCCGCGAGGGTAGACCGACCGGAGGTTGCGAGCAACTAATATAGTTTTATCTTGTCAAACGAAATTTACAGCACTCAAACGTCCGGTCGTTTACTCGCCATCGCCGTATACTTATCGATTGTATTTAATTAGTTGTATACCTACATATTTTACGAATTTTACGAAAAATGGATAGCTGGTTAAATTTAAAGAGGAATAATTCTACGGTTGATAATAAGGAGACACCATGTACGAAAAAAATTAAATTTACAAAATTTCGTATGTAATAATTATTTATCGATGGGTTTTACTTGTAGTTGTTCTGTAGAAGAACAAAAACCACAATGCGTGATGTGTTTTGAAGTATTATCAAACGAGGTACTAAAACCATCAAAACTAAAAAGACATCTAGAAACCAAACATAAAGAATATGTTACGAAAACCATTGATTTTTCTAAAAATAAAGAATATGAATTAAGAAAAAATATGAAATGTATTAAAAAATCTTCAATAAGTTATAGTCATGAAAATGCCGTTAAAGCTTCATTTGTCGTTTCTTTACTTATTGGCAAACCAGGGAAACCTCACACAATAGCTGAGGATTTAATATTGCCCGCTGCAAAAGCTATGGTTTCTATAATGATCGGTAAAGAAGCAGTAAATAACATAAATTTAATTTCGCTATCAAATGATACAATAAAAAAACGAATTGATAGTTTTTCAGGAAATATTAAAGAACAGTTGTTGAAAAGAATAAACGAATGTGACTATTTTAGTCTCCAATTAGACGAAAGTACTGATGTAACTAATAAATCTATATTACTGTGTTATGTAAGATACAACTACGAAAATACCATTTTCGAAGACATTTTATTTGTAACCTCTGTTATATATATAACAGCAGAAGAAATATTTACCAAAATAAATGAATTTATAATATTAAATGAAATTGAATGGACAAAATGTGTAGAAGTTAGTACAGATGGTGCTCGAGCAATGTCAGGAAAAATTTCTGGATTAATTGTACGCATTCGAAATATTATACCATCAGTTACTTGGCATCATTGCTGTATTCATCGTGAAGCTATTGTCTCTAAGAAACTACCAACAAAATTAAAAGAAGTTTTAGATAAAGCTGTACAAATTTTGAATTTTATAAAAGCCAAATCATTAAATTCAAGACTTTTTGAACAATTTTGCAAGGACATGGATAGTGAACATTATCAACTTCTATTACATTCTGAAATTCGTTGGTTATCTCGGGGTAAAGTGCTCTCTCGTTTGTTTGAGTTAAGACATGAGATTAGATTATTTTTCATCGAACATAAATTATCATTTACGTTAAGTGAACGTTTAAATGATTTTTCTTGATTGGCTAGTTTAGCGTACCTTTCAGATATATTTGCTTATTTAAATGTACTTAACTTGAGTCTTCGAGGGTCCCATGTTACAATTTTTAAAGTTGAAGATAAAATTGAAGCGATGATAAAAAAAGTTGGAACTATGGAACCTTCGTCTATCAAAGAAAAATTACGATTCATTTCAAAACCTCAATAATTTCCTTGAATTGACCAAAGGAGAATTATCCGGAGAAGTTTCCAAATACATCAAACAACATATTGAAGATCTGCAACGAAGCTTCCGCGATTATTTTCCTGTTCCAGACACAAATAGAAACTGGATTAGACACCCTTTTGAAATTGATATAACCCAAATTAATGAACTGACATAACTGGAAGAAGATAATCTTATAGAAATTTCTACAAATGGTAGTTTAAAATTACAATTTAATCAAAATTCGTTAGAAAATTTTTGATTGCACGTACAAAAAGATTATCCAGTATTATCAAGTAAAGCTGTTACGTGCCAACCGTTTGATCCGTTAATTCAGTTACAACGTCTCAGTCAACGCTTGTGTGGAAGTGTAGTCAGGAATACTTAAGACTTCCTTTTAAAATAATTAAATTTATTTAACTTATAAAAATTATTCTAACTACAAATTTTGTAAATATTCTAGTGATAGAAATTATTTAAGTCCTAACAATTAAACTTATAAAATAATTGGAAATATTTCTAAGTCCAGACCATAACATACACTGACGTGAAGGTGCTCAGTGCAGCATAGACAAGACTCGTCTGCTTTGCCCTTGTTTTCGGGTCCCTTTTATATGTGATATTGTAGGTGTGTGTGTAAAATCCCAAATGTGTGTGTGTAAATGAATAAGATAATAAAATAAGATAATTTCCTATAAATTGTGAGTGTGTGTGCGTTATCTCCAGACCGTGACATAATTATAGACGCAAATGCCCAGGATGTGGTCACCACATCATTCCGATAAACTATTTTATTTCAATTTCCCAGAAAAACGTTTATGTGAACCCTTTCACTTGTGATTTCGATATTCTAATTCCTTATTGTAATCTCTAGTGTAATAACCACGTGAACACAATAAACTAACTTATCCATAGTTGTGGTTTTTGATGTACATGGGAACCTCCTTGTGATGTTGTGATGTGTTTTACCGTGTGACTACGCGGGACGCGACAAAGCTCTGAAAGTTTTAATTCCGTTTCCCACAACTTATTTATGTGAAAATGCCTTTTCCACTTTTGTATATGTCAAAAACAGGTTTCGCAATCGTTTGAAAAACGTAGAACCCGAACTTCGATTAAAACTTTCAAATATTGAGCCTAATATAGAAAAATTAATGTCAGAAGTGCAATATCATCCTACATATTAAGTATAACTATAATAATTTTAAATTATAAGATTAATTTCAAATATCATAAGAATAAAACAATAATTAATTTTTTATGTAAGACAAAATGTTAATGCAATAATATTAAATATAACAAAAATAATAAACAAAATAGTTTTTATACTTATTATATTTTTATTTACCTTTTAAATATATTGGTAATTGTAACATGAAATATTTTTTAATAAAAAAAATGGTAATTCCTTACAAAATTAATAAGGTGGTCCGAGATTTAAAAATGTCCTTCATCAGGGGTCCGCGTAATAAAAAGTTTAAGAACCGCTGATATAAATAGTAGTTTTTATATTATTTATAATTTTATCATGTTTGTTTACTCAGTTTGGAGTCTGATAGATCCATATATTAATCTTGGGAAAAACTGGTCATTTACAATAAAATAGGATGTGGAGTGATCTATTTATAAACTCTCGATAATTATTTCTCCCGACTCCGATTATTAATAAAATAATACAAAGTACTTACTTGATGATTATACCTTAATATTATGACATTTTTAAAAATATATAACTAACGAGATATTCTTAAATATTTTAATTTTTATCATTGTGTGTTCTCAATGTTCTATAACATCTATAGTTAAAGATATTTTATTGTTGAAGTAATTATTTAGAAGAAAGAATAATATAAAGTGAAATATAGTACTTATAATAAAAGCACAACTCAACGTATCAAAGTTTTCGGTATACATTTTTTGCAGTCCATATAGAGTTGCATAAGTAATAATTAAAGTCTAAAAGTATTCTAATATTAAATGTAATTTTCAAGTTTCAACTTAACAAACCAATTAATTAATCAAAGTACTTACCTAAATTAATACTAAAAATTAAAATATTAACTAGTGATCTGTATGAACTGACTAATTAAAAAAGTTAACATCTATCACCTACCCAACAATGTGAGAAACCGGGAAATGTCATAGCCCAAAGTAACACTATGTAGTTGACTTGTTGTATCTACATATATTATGATAATATGACACATATGAATTTATCCATTTGTGCTATTACTGCCGTTACTGTCGATTGTTATTCTCATTACCCATACCTAATATATTTCTATAAATAAAATTGTTATAAATACTAGTGTCAGTAGTACTAATACTTAGTTATTGTTTATCATTATCACTTACATATTGGCACCCACCCACCCCTAAATCTTAAAAAAAAATCGAGAAGCAATCGCTTCTCAAACACAACGTTCGTTTCGTCATTAGTTGTCAAGGCGGGTCATGCACGACTCGAGCGTAGATAAACGATTTCCGATTGGCTCGGCTTGTTCCGGGCTACTATTTGGGGCGAGACGGAGCGTGGTTAATTGTTCGTACGCGACTTGGACCGTGTTGGTACCTAGCGTACGTGTCGGTAACGAGATTTGACCTATCAGGTGTCGACTCGATTTGTCGTCTGTTAGTCGTTTCCGTGGTATCATCGAGAACCTTCATTGGTTGGAGGTGGATGACACCCGGCTGCATATTACCAAACCCTAGAGTGCCCCAGCGCCTTATTCTAATACGCTGTTCTCATCGGTTGATTTAAATTGCGCGGGTAAATCATACTGTTGTTATTATCATGGCTGAGTGTAGAAATCACGAACTAATATTAATATCAATCCACCTTGATTAATATTTAATTAGTTTGTTATCATCATGGCCGAGTGTAATATATAATTTTATTTGATATATGGCGTAATTATTATACAATATAAATAATATACAGTTTGCATTTAAATTAATTTTATAAATTACAATATTATAGCACATAAATTTGACATTTATAATCATTTGCAAGAAAAAAATACAAATATTTCTATAGGTACATTCTATTATTATAAAAGACAAAAACACTATTATTGGTGAGTGAAATTAAAATATAAGTAATATTTAAATATTATGTTATTTTATTATTTAGAAAAAAATTTTCAGAAAATTAAAAAAAAAATAAAAAATTCAGAATGTCTATCAATGTGTTAAGAGGTAATTTTATAATTATTTTCTTATGTGAAATACATATAATATATAAATACATATAATAAACCTTTAATATATTATCTATACTCTTCATGTTTCATACATAATTCATTAAATTCTGGTTTGGGATATTCATTTATTAGGCTTTGTACGAGTATATAATGTATAATGTAATTTATGGTTTTATCTATTCCGTTATGTATCTAGGTATACATACTGTTCTGAATTGTTAAATGACAAATGAAGATAAGTTGAAATGACTTAATCCTAATGTAGGTATTTATATAAATAACATAATTCATCTTTAATATATTTATGTAAGATCTTATAATTAAATTAGTCACTTCCTATACCTATTTAACACTAATCATTTATTAAAAAACTGCCTAAACATTATAGATTATATATATATATACATATTTTCCAAACAATAATAATTAGATTGTAAAATCTGAACTAACTAGCCTCCATGTCCACTTTTGGAAACGATGGCAAAACGAGTATTTGCAAACTCTCCAGAGACGCAGCAAATGGATAAACCATAGTGACAAATTGGAACCCGATACTTTGGTCCTAATACGAGAACCAACACCTCCACTTCTATGGAAACTTGGACGGATTCTCCAGTTGCACCCAGGACAAGATGGGATTGTTCGAGTTGCTACCGTCCAAACCACCACCTTCACCTGAGCGGTAGTAAGACCCACCCGGGCAGACTTACGCTTCTCAGGTGAAAGAATTCCCCCCCCCCCGAACCTATCGGACGGTATTGATATCGATCAATAATGCAATAGTCAGAGTATTCCGGCATTGTACTGATCGATATCGCTGTTGCAGTCCATGGGGCAATAGTCGGAGTATTCTGGCATTGCACCGACTGTCATACCGTTCGTTAGGTTCTCTGTCCCCGTCCTGCGGTACGTTATTTTGTTTTTTGGCTGTCGCGGCCCATTGCGTTACGCGATTATGGTTATATTATTACGTCTATACCTTACAACTCGTATTCACACCGTGTTCCAGAAATATTGTTATGTCATTACGAACTAAAAATATAAAATCATATTTGTCATTGTGACATAATCATAAAACTTTGTTATTAAAACAAAATTCTTTCATCCCAAAACAGTGTTCATAAATCATAATAAATAAACGTAAATAACAACAACAAAACTGACTATAATATAATAATTATTGAGAAAATTTAGAAAATCGTGACAATAAAAAAAAATGTATAAAAATGTATAAGGAAACGTATTATTCACATAACTCTCATTACGTTACTTATAGACGTGTTAAACCTTGATCTACATTTTTAACCGATCGGGTACGATGACACTTTCGAATGGACGCTGGGTTAGCTGGAAACCGACAATGTCACCAATAACATATCTGTTATGGTCTAAAACTTTTTTATAACGTAAGGGCCTCGGAACTTAGGGATTAGCTTTTTGTTATGCCCTACTGTCACATCTACGTTGGTAACCATTACGTATTCGTTTTATTTATAAATTGGAGCTTTCAGTTTTGAATTATATTGAGTCGCACTTGCTTCCTGTGACTTATCAATACACTCGGCTGCCTTCGCCCTCACCTCCCAAGATTTACGTGACTAGTTATTATTTTTTGTTTCTAAAACTAACCGCACCTCGTCGTTCACTTCACCTTTTTGATGCACACCGAATAATAACACACTTGCACTCTGACCTGTCGAGCTATGTAACGAGTTTTTTATAGCAAATTTAACCTTATTCAATACCTGGTCCCACTTTTTTGTAGATTCAGTCAATTTGGCTAACATGGGTACAACGGATTTATTTACTATTTCAACCTGGCCGTTGACTCTATTCCGGCAGCGACCAGAGTTAAACTTATTGACTCAGCTTCTAAAAATGCTTTAAACGCTGCAGACTTAAACGAAGAACATCGATCGCTAATTATCCGTTGCAACTTAGAATAAGTATGAAAATAACTACGTAAATGTTTGATGACTTCCTCTGTTTTGGTCGTACGACAGGGGTACAATTTAACGAATTTAGTGAAAGCGTCGATTGTGACTAAATGAACTTATTTTTATTTCCCTTTTTTTCAAGAGGGCCTAGATGATCAATATGTACTGTCGCGTTCTTAAAATTATATTTTTTTTTAGTTTTTTTGGACATTAAATTATACTCTACTGCAGCCATACTCAACCTTTTTTTTATTTGGGCCACATAAAATATTTTAAAATATTACGCGGGCCGCAAGTTGAAATTAATGGAACAGAAATTTAAAAAAAAAACTAAAAATAAATTTATATATTGTGTATATTGTATTATATTAAATATTTATTCTAAATTAGTGTGAATTTTGATATTGAAATAGTTTTTTCACTATTTTGGATACATCTGGTTTGTAGTTGCTGCATGCTACTCTTAACAAGTCGTCAATATGTGAATCAGTAAGCCGATTTCTGTACACATTCTTTGCATATTTCATTTTTGAGTATGAAGTTTCACATAGATATGTTGATGTGAACATTGTCATCAAAAAGTAGGCACATTTTTGTAGGGTTTTGTATTTTTCTGGCACTAAATTCCAAAATTCTATGTATTTTTTTGTTCTCTCTTCTCTTTGAAAATGGCCTCGAAATTTGTATCATTTTCTAATTCAATAAATTCATCAAACACTTTTGAATAATCAGATACAATCAATACAGCTAATTGTGTTATACTCGTTACTTCTAAGTGCCAATGATTTTCTATAAGTAAAAAACAATTCTTTACAGCTCTTAAATCCTGAAATCTTCTTTTAAATTCATTGGATAAGGCATCTAAATGATTTAAAATTATTATATTATTTGTTTCAAAAATTATAATATCATCTTGTTTAGCTTTTGTAAGGGTTGGGAAATTATGTAACACTTTGTTCTGTATTTTCTTGTTATAGATATCCAGTTTCTCTTCAAAAGCAAAAACTTTATTCGCTATCTGCGAAATAATTTTATTTTCACCCTGTAAACCGCGGTTGAGCTCATTAAGTTTTTCTGTGATATCACACGTATAAGCTAATAGGCACCACCAATTATTGTTTTCAAGTCCATCAAATTTATTAAACTTATCATTTTGTTGTAAAATTGCAGTAATTTCTAATTGTAAAGTAAAAAACCTTTCAAGTACTTTTCCTCTACTTAGCCAACGCACCGAAGTATATAAAAGAACGTCAGTATAATTACTGTTCATTTCTTCTAAAAGACTTTTAAATTTTCTGTAATTGAGATCATTTGCTCGAATATAATTAACTATTTTTATTACGTTTTTCATCACTAAATCTACTTCTGAAATAGAGACGCATGCTGCTATGTTTTCTTGGTGAATAATACAATGAAATGACATGATATTTGTTAAATTATATTTTTTTTCATCAGAGATATAAATCCCTTTTCACATGCGGTCATCGATGGACATTCATCGGTGCACACACAAACCAATTTTTTAATATCAATATCATTGTCGTCAAGAAAATTAGTTATCACATCAAGATAATCGACGCCTCTAGTTTTATTTTTCATTGGAATGAATTTCAAAAAATCTTCATTTATAGAATTCTGTTCAGTACAGTATCTAACAAAAATAGAACATTGTGATGTGGCTGAAATATCAGTGCTAGAATCAAAAGCTAAGCTAAAAATTTACAATTTTTTAAATCTTCGATGATGTGGTTATAAATATATTTTGCAATATTTTCTATACGTCTAATACAGGTAGAATCAGAAAGCTGCATTTTTTTAATTTCCGATATTATTTGATTTTTATTGCTAAATTTATCAAATAGTAAGGAGGAAGCACTTATAAGACATTCCTTCACAATTTCGGCGTCAGTAAATGGTTTCATATGCTTACCGAGTATGTAACAAATTTCGTATGATGCAGTTGTGACAGCTGCATCTTGAGATACTGCCACTGAAATAACACATTGTTGTTGTTGTAATGAATTCTTGAAAAAAGTTAATTTTTTTTTTCTCATCAAAGATCCGAGACTGTAAGTACTATTAAATGATTTGTGTTTTGTATTGTAATGACAAAAAATATTATATTTTTTTTAAGTATAACTGTCGGGTACGGAAAAGGTTATCAGAGTCGAGAAGAAAAGGCGGTGTAGATGTAATGCACCTATCGTGGTCATTAGCCCACCTTTTCCAATCGCATGCTGATAACGCCGCGCGATATCAAACTGTATTTTTTTTTGGTTATGTCGTTAGCGCAGCCATCAAAAAAACTACACACCAAAACTTCGCCGTACGCACGTTCTTTTTTTTTCTTCTGTGTTCGCGGTTTCGTCACCGTACCTTTTGCGTCCGTCGTGTGTGCGCCTTCGCCGGCACCGACGTCCGCGGCTCCATCGCCGTACGTTTTGCGTCCGTCGTGTGTGCGCCCTCGCTGGCACCGACGTCCGCGGTTTCGTCACCGTACGTTTTGCGTCCGTCGTGTGTGCGCCTTCGCCGGTACCGACGTCCGCGGTTTCGTCGCCGTACGTTTTGCGTCCGTCGTGTGTACGCCTTCGCCGGCACCGACGTCCAAGGCTCCGTCGCCGATTGCCGGTTAGTGCGTCACGAGTGCGCCACCCGTCGCCATCGTCTTCTTATGAATCACTAAATAATGACAAGCTGGCTGTAGTCGACGTCGGTGATATTATTATTATTATTATTATTTGTTTTTATATACCTACATATATATGATTCCTTTTTGTTATTACGAAACTTGTATTTTAGAGGAATTGTATTAACAAATTGTTAGATTTAAGGACCCCCCTGCTCTCGTTATTTGTAAGTTTTTAATATGTTTTTTTTTTGTCTTAATTATCAATACAGTCCACTTACGTACCACCAAACCATAATGATCCTATTTGTTTATCTATAGTATTCCTATTTTTTTTATTTTCTTTCTATCTCATTTCATATACTGGTTACTTGATTCTGCCTTCACTCGAATTGATAATCTTCCATGAAATTACCAGGCACGGAATTTTCAATCGTACAATAACAGTTTCTCGATAGTTTAAACAAGTAGTTGAACCCTCTTTATTTTGTACGACAAAATATTCTTCTTCCCAATTGTCCTGAAACAGTCTATTTTCTTCAGATATTTTTCGTTTTTTCGAAGATACGCCTGCCATAATATCACATCAAGTATAAAAAAATAAAATTACGATTGATATTTAATAAATAAATGTGCCTTACACCAACGCTATCTACAACGTGACTAACCGTTCATATAATCATAATGCGTACCTACCTTCGAGCTACGGCCAGTTTAGCGATAAGATAAAATACATCAAAATCGTTATAAATAGAAAAAATACCAAAAAAATAATCATCTTTATCGCACACACTTTGATTGTTTTGTTATATTTTATATTTATAATAATATTAGTTTTGAAATTTATATTTTTTTATAAATTCAATGAGTTTTGTTCGGGCTACATATAAATCGTTGGAGGGCCGCAGGTTGAGTATCGCTGCTCCACTGGTACGTTCATTAAGTCTCCTATTGTTTCATTTACTTTTCTATTTATAATTAACTGTGTTTTTCAATTTATTAATAAATTTGAAATAATTGTCATCTGTAATTTCTGAAATTTTATACATTCGGCTTAATGCCGAATCTTAATCTACATTTGAATATTGTACTCCCGGTTTATATTTAATCTCATAATCATATTCTTTTATAGTTTACTCAAAATGAGATGATGACTCGGCGGCCACCAGTTTTGGTCAGCCGCCGGTCATACTCCCTCTACAACAGCGGTTCTCAACCTGTGCACCGCGAGCTGATTTCAGGGGCACCGCGGCTCGAGAGTGAAAAAAAATATTTACAATTTATTGTAGTTAAAAAAAAATTGTTTTACGTATGAAATTACTTAGTACTATCGATATATTAAATACATTTTTTTTTTAAGATTAAGATTAAAATAAATGGCATAGGCCGAATAAATTCAGATAACATTTACACGCACGACTTTTTCGAATTTCCGACGTTCATTAAATTTAATTGTATCACTCGTATATTTTCGGAATTATTATTATAACAAACCAGTTAAGCATTTACTTTCAGTGTGTGATCGACATTTTACGCGTTAACACGTATTTTCGTAAACTATTTTTTTCTGTACATACGTTTGTTTTTGTTTTAAACATGGACCGTTGGTTGAAAAGTGAGTCTATTAATAAGACGCCTACTACGAAGTCATCTTGTTCTGATATAGAAGAAAGCATAACCAACGAAGACGGAGTTAATGATAATAGTCCTACTTCTCAAGGTATGTGTAGTACACTACCGCCAAATACTGTGACGCGGCACACAGGTGATGGTGTGTGTGTGCACGGTCGCGGTGCGGTGAACCGAAAGTTTATTAAAAAGGAAAAAAAAACAGAAACGACCTCGGTTTGTTGTGGCACAATATGTATGTATATTTAACACACAGGCTAAATAAAAAAAGAGAAATAATAATAATAATAATGAGAAAAACGTACACAGCACAAAGATGTCACAAGTGCAAATAAAAAAAAATACAATAAGGTCGGGAACGTGTGAGTAGTGTCTCGGTACACGATCTCGGAAAAACAGCCCGGTTATATGGTGGTACCTGTCGGACGTCGTAGCGACCGCTCGCGTCCCCTGTCCGGTGATGGATGGGTGGACGGGGGTCGCTGCGGCGTTGCGTGCCGCGGAGTGGTGGTTGATGAGAGAGATAAGGACACGGTCGGCGACTGCCGTTTCGATAACGGCTGCCGCACGGGTCCGCGTCATACTCCCCCGCCAAACCACCAGTCGCGGTACTGCTCCAGTTCGGTACGCTATTTCCCCGTGACTGTTATGGTGGTTCGTCCGTCGGCGATGTCCGGACTTATTGGGTCGGGTCGCCGACTAACTGAACCTCCATTGTGCACAGTGGTCCATAAAAAAAAAAAGTTGGAAAAAAATATTTTCATGGTGATTTTTATTATATTTTGATTTAAGCAAATAATAAAAAGTATTTAATATTTTATTTCATTGTTATTTACAGTAAATTAATCACGAATTAGTTTTTTATATATTAATCTACATTTTAATATACAAATGTTCACAATATGCTAGTTGTTTTCAATTTAATTATTCGTACTCCATAAATTCGTCTTCACTATTTTCCTCATTAATGTAAAAATCCTCTTTATTTTCTCCTACAATACATACAAGCAGTTTTGCTTCATCGCATAATGTGGTTGATTTTTTATTGCTAATTTTTCTTCTACTCGAAATAAGTGGATCTGATGAAATGAGCAAGTTATTAAATAAATCTTCCATTGTATGTTTTCTGGATATTTTTCTTGTGTTATTTTCCCTAAACCTCTTCATATCCTTATTCCTAGCTTCCTGTGCTTCTTCTGATAATAAACCGATTGGCAAAATGGCATTTTCAACAATTTGTGTTCCGTGAATCAAAATTTTGTGAATGGATGCTGGTAGATAAAACCATGGATATTTACAGTAATGAATAATTGAGCTGTCTCAAATGCATAATTATTGAATTCAACTCCTAAAATAATATAAAGAAAACTAATATTTTTTAAATGGTTATGCATTCATTACCTATTTATTAATTATTTTATTAAGCTAGTAGAATACCTAAGATACTATTTTAAATGACATTATTTTGTTTTATATTACCTTTAATTTTTTCACCTGATGATATAACTTCAAGTATAACTTTGAATCGTACTATGATATTTTTATCAACACCGTTTATAGAAGATGATACGTCTAGATTAGAAAAAAATCGTCTGGCCGTGTTACCATCATTAGTCGTGCCACTTCCTCCAGGATGAGGTTGATCAATCAACAGACCCAATTCTTGTCTAAACTTAGTTTGTATTTCCTTTTTCTTTTTCTTTAACATTTCTTGGTCATCTCCCCGTGCTTGCCATTTTTTAAAACCTAATCGATACGCAACATGAATGAGGCATTCAAAAAAACCTTATCCAAGCATGCAAGGATGATAAACCAAATGAAAGTGTTGATGGATCAATTGGACGTTGTTTTATCGTATTTAAATTGTTCATATCTTTTGGCCCTGCACCACATATATAACATTTTTGTGCCGACTTATTATCTGATATAGCATTACATACTTTTCCATCGATCATAGTTAACACAAGCTCATGTTTTACTGATACAAAATCGTCATTTCCCAAATTAACTATTGAAGATACCAAGTTTTGAATTTGATTCGATATATTAGATACTTCGTTTTGTATCAATTCGGTCGTTTCTTTTTGAAATTGTATATGAATTGGTCGGCAGTATTTGGTTGAAGATGTTCTTAGATTTTTCCAAATAAATTCTTTTAATGCCTCTTTTGATTCACCTGAATACATAATAATTTGAATTGGAACGAAAGACGTCAAAAAAATATTGCTATCACTCGCACTCTGGACATCATTAAATTTTTGTTTATATTGGGCCAGCCCTGATGACCCGTCCAATCCCCACTTACTAAGCAAAACAACTGTATTATTTTTAAATTCGTATGCTGATAAATTTTCAATAGACTGAAATATTCGTTGTACAGTATGGTTCAATAACGATTGCAGAGTTGCTTCCGCAGATATTTCTGTAATTAATACTTGGTCTTTTTTGGGATAACATTGGGACTTCGCTTCGAGTATTTTATTGTATGCAGGATATATATTTGCATTTCTCTGTTTTGCCTGTAATCGTATTAATGTGTACTGTGATTTGGTGAGTTTAGCATCTATAATTAATGCCAATGCATCTTCTTCAGAATACATTTGAACTGGTTTAACATTTTGAAATTCAGTATACGCCCTTTGAATGTTCAAAGCACGAGTAGGAGTAGTAGACGTCGCTTCTTTTAATAATTTAGCAGCATCGACATTTCCGGTTTCTTTTAAACTTAACTGTGCCGCATAAACAAGTTCTTCTGTTGAGTTCGACGTACGCAATGTCTGGGTTTTATGCCTTTTTGTCTTGTCACACGCTTTAGAAAAAAGCACCTTTGGTCGTCCTACATGGGACATTGGTAAACTTTTTGAAACTTCAGAAAAAATAAATTTTTTGTTTAGCCACGTTTCAAAAATGGTGTCAAACCGATTTTTTATTCTATTGCATTTCTACGATCGTTTATCAAATTCGTTCATAAAAATATGCAATTTTTTTTTCAAATCACTTTGATAATTTTCAGATTGCTCATTCACATAATCTACTTTACATAGAACAAAATCATAGAGGGCCTCAACTTTATAATTTTTGTTAGATTTTAAATCTAATATTTTGAAGTATAAATCTCGGTGTGTTAATTTTGACTCCATTTCATTCAACAAATTCTAAACAAAAATTATTTATAAAAAATTGGGCAAATACGGGCAGCTGGAAATTATGAAATCTTATTTAGGACAAATTATAGAATTATACTTAACCTACGCTCTCACACTACTTCACGCTACTTTTTTTTAAAAACTACGACTATTTTAGATTTTTATGTACAATAAAAACGTATTTTAAATATAATTTAACTAATTAAAATAATATGTTCTAGGTAAATAAAAATATAAATTTTAGTAAATTTATTTTCCTTACCTTATAAGCTTTCCACTGGTACCAAATACGTCGATTAAATATTAAATATCTTCGAACAAATGTCGGGAAGAAATGAGTACTTAGAGTTTTGTGAGTGTACGAAAAATACTATATCTTGTTATCGCAAACATTAAGCGATGTATTATCTTCACTAAAAGTGGTTCTATTAAACTAATAGCTATTAGATTAAATGTTCATGCTCATATAGAATACAAATCAACTTTTAAAAATAGTTAATTCCAATAATCATTTTCAACATTTTTTCCCTTTTTTTTAATTTTTTGACCACTGTGTTGTGGTGTCCCCCAGTCGTGGTGGGGACGACGCCGAGGCGTGGAGACGATGTCCAGTCTATGGTAGACGGGTCGTATCCAGCCGTAGTGTCTAGTCCGCCCTGGGGGATGTGAGCGGTGTGGAGAACACGGGCGGGCCTTCCTCGATGTCCGGGAAGGTTGGGAGTGGTGACCCGGGTTCATCGAGGATTCGGTCATCGACCTCCATCGCCTCCTCCGGGTTGGTGTCTCGCTCCGGCCGGTGTTCCTGGGCGGAACCACCTGGCACCGGTGCTGACACCTGCACCGACTCCCGGTCTTTCGGTTCGGTGGCCGACCCAGCCGAGGGAGTCGCCTTCGTCAGCCGGTACTGCTGACTCGGACCTTCTGATGGTGGCATCCTCGGGACTAATGGACGCCCCGGAGCCGGCCTCACCCAAGTGATGTCCCGTTTTGTCGATGCGGGGTGGGTGGGTTGCCGTGGTGGAGGTGCCTTGGTGGTGGTAGCCGGTGTAGTAAGGGTGGCCGTCACTGTGCCGGTAGCCGCCCTCACGCGCCTCGAACCCGTTGCTTTGGAGGTTGGTATCCGCTGGTATGTCGACGGGCGTGGTGGCTTCACCGTTGATGGTGTACCCGGTGACCTCGCCGCCGAGGAGCCAAGTGTCTTTACCAGGTCGGCGGTCCGGTAGGCCCACCCCCGGCAGTAGGCTGCCCAAAGGAGCGGCTCAGCCCGCAGTTGGTCTACCCCCGCCTTGTTGATGTCGTCCACTGTGCGGCAGCTTACCGACGATCCCTAAGACGTGACCGCCTCCCTAACCTATTCTAACATCTCCACAACCTTGGTGGTGTCCATGTTGTTTGCTGATGGTGGCTGGAGGTGGTGCTGAAAAACGCGTAATCGTGTAATTAATTAATTATGTGCGCGTTTTAGGCAGGACACGTGGATCTTTCTCGGCGGTAGCTGATCGGTTAGGAAAACTCCTTTACCAACTCGCTTTTCCAGCTTTACGAGGCCCCACCATTTCGGTGCGAATCCCTTGTGCGCCTTGGACAAGTGGTGGGCCTTATATAGTACCATATCTCCCTCCGAGAATTTGCATTTCTCGGCCACTATGTCCTGGTTGTGTCTGCCTGTGATTTCTACCTCCCGCTTAAGTCTATCCCTGTTTATTGGTTCGACCTGCGTGTGTGAATCAGATTGTAGGGTCCAATCCCCGGGTCTTTTGCATTCGCGTCCGAGTACTAACACCGATGGTGGATATCCTGTCTGTACATTGCGCCGATTTCGAATAGCAAATAAAATGGGGGCTAACTTCGTGTCCTAGGTGGTGTGTTTGCCGTTGGTGAGTGCCGCGCGTAGTCCTTTCTTTAAGTCCTGATTGCGGCGCTCGACCGGGTTGGCTCTTGGGTGATAGGTTGGGGTGGTCCAACCTTCCGCCCCCCATCGTTCAATCGCGCTAAGCATGTCGTTTGACACGAACTGGGGGCCGTTGTCACTGAGACACACGCGGGGGTAGCCGAAACGTGAGAAAAATTCTCGTTCGAGCGTTTCGGTAATGTTTTTAGTAGTGGCTGTTCCGAGCGGGTATGCCTCGGTCCATCTACTGAAGCAGTCGGTGGCTACCAAGATATAGGATTTTCCTTTACTCGTGCGAGGATAGGGTCCCATTAAATCTATACTGATAACCTCCCAGGGGTGTCGGGGTTTCCTGAAGTTGGTGGGGTTATTCGACCGTGAGTTGAGTGTGTAATATGCATATATTACTAAGAAATAATAATACGCATATTCCTAAGTCATATAAGGAAAAACGTACCTATTGCACACATAAACTTTAATGAGTGCCACGCGCGAATTACAAACAACCGCAAACAACATCATCATTCGAATAAGACAATCAAGGCCAAGGGCAACCACGTGATGAAACATCATTTGGATATGAAGATCAAGACCAAGGACAGCCACGTGTCGAAAACAACACAATTAAAACAGAATCAAACAGAGTATATAAAGGCTCCGTTTCACCACCAACGGCAGACGTGTCCAGCTATCAGACCAAGCCCTTCTGAGTTTCGTTTTCGATATTGTTAGCGCGCAAATTTATAATTTATATCTGTGTCTGTATTTGTATCTGTATTTATTAAAGTGTTTACAAGTGTTTAAATTAATCATTGAATCAATTTACCCTGATCCATCAACATCAATACGATAGGTACCTGTTTTTATTGGGTACCACGTAACAGTGGCGCAGTCGGTACTTCGAACATAACAGTGGCGCAGTCGGCATTTCGAACATCGTTCATTGGAATTTTGAGTCAATTTCATTAAAGAAAAATTGATCACTTTTCTTTGCGGAATCAACACTCAACTTCAATCAACACTCAACATCAATCAACACTCACTTACATCCTTTAAAATGACAACTCCACGAGTCATCTTGGCGTAAGCATACGATTATAATTATAAAATATAACAAATCAAGACCGTGTACGTACACATTACATCATACCAGGTTAACCTATTTTAATATTACATATGAGTTGTAATAAAATTATTATTGAAACTATTGAAAAATATTATTGAGATTTATTGAAAATCATTATTGAGATTTTTTTTTTTTTTTATTTATTTAAATAAGGCTTCAACTCCTGAGGTTATTAGCCTGTAATAATTACAAAATAGTAGTAATAAAATATTGATCTTAAAACTATGGGGACACATTATGTTTAACAATAGAGGGAGTTTGTAGAATATAATATTTATGTACAATTATTTTTCTAAATTAATTTTGCTAAGCCTATGTTTTTGAAAAAATTGTATATGTTTTTGGAGTTATTTTCGCCAAGTGCTTGTTGCATTGTTGATGGGTTTCCGAGAATTTGTCTGGAGTTGGTGAACTTGGGGCATTCTAGTGTGATGTGTTTGATTGTCAGCGCTTTGTCACAGAGTTCGCAGGTCGGGCTGTCTTCTTTTGTTATGAGGTGCAGGTGTGTTAGGCGGGAGTGTCCAATCCGAGTTCTTGTGATAACTACTTCTTCGTGCCTGGATGAGGATGGGGGAGTTTTCCATGGGTCGATTGATGTTTTAATTTCTTTTAGTTTATTTGTGTTTGAAATCTTCTCCCACGAGTCTTGCCAGTGACTTTTAGTTAGATTATTTATTTTTATGAGTGCGTCTTGAAATGTTATTTTGTTTATTAATACCGAGCTGGGTGATGCTATTGCTTCGTTGGCTGCCTTGTCAGCTAGTTCGTTGCCACTTATGCCAGTGTGGGAGGGAACCCATAGAAATTCGATTTTTTTTGTTGAGTTTGATAACTTTTCTTGGATGGATTGAATTATTTCATTTTTGGGGTGAGGATTTTTGAGGGCTAGGAGTGCACTAAGAGAGTCACTGATTATAAGTATTTCTTCGGACACTAAGGTCGTCGCGTGTGAGATTGCATTTTGGATGGCTTGACTTTCAGCGGAAAAAATGCTCGTTTCATGAGGAGATTTGAACATTGAAGTTTTGTTATTTTCTATGAATGCGAATCCGGTTCCATTGGGGGATTTTAAGGCGTCCGTAAAGATTTTTATGTGGTGAGGGTATTTTTCTTCAATTATTTCTGAAAAGTTATTTCTTATAGTTGAGGTTGAGGAGATTTTTTTGTTGAGTTCGAGTAGTTGGGTATTGAGCTTAATATTCCACATCCACGGAGGGGAAGACGGGAAGATAATTTTGTTAAACAAAGTTGGTTTGAATTTCATTATATCTGCTATGGCCTTATACATGTCGTCGATAGTGCGAGGTATGTTTGGACTGTTATGTATATTCAGAGGTCTTCTGGTTGGGACTTGAGTTTTGTTATTTGAGAATTTAGTTACAAATTTTAGTGTTTCTTTAATCCTTCTAAATTCAAGTGGGAGTTCTCCAGCGTTACACATAATACTTGCAGTTGGGCTTGTGCGGAAGGCACCTGTGGCTAGTCTAATGCCTTGATTGTGTATAGGATTTAGTATATTAAGAATTTTGTTTCTGGCCGTATTATAGATGATTGCACCGTATTCCATTTTTGCTAGTATAATTGCTTTATATATAGTAATGAGGCTATTTTTTTCAGAGCCCCAGGAGTGGTGAGATAAGGTTTTCATAATTTTCATGTTGTTGTTTGCATTTATTTTGAGGTTTTTTAGGTGTGGGTTCCAATTTAATTTGTGATCGAAAGTCATACCTAGTATTTTTATTTTATCTGTATATGATATAATGGTGTTATTTAATTTGATGTGGAATAAGTTTTCATTACGTTTTTTGTGGAAGATGATACTTTGGGTTTTGGATGGTGAGAAATTAAAACCTGTTGTGGTTGACCACTTGAGGAGTTTATCTAGAGCTTGCTGGATGAGTTCGACTGTTGTTTTTATGTTTACGCCACTACAAAAAATGTTACAATCATCCGCAAAGATGGTATACTTTATAGGGGGAAGGAGATTGTCAAATATATTATTTATTGCGATTAAGAACAGGGTGACACTTATGACTGAGCCCTGGGGGACTCCATTTTCAGTGGTATGGGTGGTTGATAGTGTTTCACCAATTTTTGTTTGGAATGATCTGTCCTGTAAGAAGTTAGTGATGAATGTAATCATGTTTCCTGAAATGTTCCATTCACGTAGGATAACGTATAACTCTTTGTCTCCAAACCATATCATATGCTTTTGTTAAGTCAAGCGCTACTAGGATTGTGTGTTGGTTTACTTTGGCTGCGTTACATATGTGGGAGTGAATATTGGATAAAGTATTGAGTGTGGAGTGATTTTTCCGGAATCCACATTGTTCTTTATTGAATTTTTTGGAGACTTCTAAGTGTCATATAAGTCTTGAGTTAATTATTTTTTCGAGTACTTTGCAAAGTGTGCTTATTAG
The DNA here is from genome assembly GCF_003268045.1 of Sipha flava. Taxonomy (NCBI): domain Eukaryota; kingdom Metazoa; phylum Arthropoda; class Insecta; order Hemiptera; family Aphididae; genus Sipha; species Sipha flava. Next base: position 25,824 of record NW_020272620.1, read on the forward strand.
AGAGATGGGACGGTAGTTTTCTGCGTGAAATTTGTCTTTATCTGGTTTGGGTATTGGGATAATAATTGCTTTGCGCCATTGGTTGGGAAAAAAACCGTATTCCCATATTGTGTTGTAGACTAGAAGAAGTTTTTGTTGGGCGAAGGAGGACAGATGATGAAGGAATATGTAAGGGATGTCGTCAGGGCCTGGGCTTTTGCTTTTGCACTTCAGGAGTGCCTGGTTGAGTTCATCCATACTGATAGTGGAGTTATATGAGTCTTCACTGTGCTGAGGTAGGCTGTCTGTGACAGAAGAGTTCTCGACTTCGTTTTTGTGTCTTAGGAAGGATTCCGTATGGTTTTGATTACTATTGTTTGTCTGAAATAGGTCGGCGAAGGCTTGGGCGATGTCCGGGCTAGTTTTGATGAATTCATCTTTGTATTTCATGATATTGGGTATCGAGTTGAATTTGTTTCCTTTAAATGTTTTAATTTTGTTCCACATAGTGGTAGCTGAGGTTCGTTGGTTGATTGTGGAGACGAATGTTTTCCAGGTTACGCATTTGCTATTTTTGGTAATAAACCTTGATTCTGCCCTAGCTTTTTTAAGTGCTATGTGGTCTGACAAAGATTTAGTTTTTTTAAAACGATTTAATTTTTTTTTGTAATTTTTAATAGCTTCTTTGCATTCGGGGTTCCACCATGGTGCTGTTTTGGTGGCTTTAGAACGGGAAGACTTTCCTATAGATATATTTGCCGTGTTTACAATAATTTCGGTGAGGGAAGTCACTATGGAGTCAATTTTATTTTGGTCTATTTCTAATTCATCAGCATTCTTTTTGGCCCAGTCTTGATTTTCTAAGTGGTGATCAACCAACTCAGTGAAGAGATTCCAGTTAGCTTTAGTAAGCTTCCATCGCTTAATTGGTTCATCGTGTGTAGATTGGTTGAAAATGTTAAGGTGGATAGGCCAATGGTCGCTTCCATTATATTCAGTTAGTACTTTCCAGTCTAATTCAGGGGCAAAGTTGGTGCTGGATATTGTTAGATCTATGGCTGATAAAGAATTGTTTGTTGAGTTGTGTCTTGTTGGGTCGCCATTATTTAATAGTATTAGTGAAGGATTTTCTAATAATTTTTCTATCGTTTTCCCACGGCTGTCAGTGTGCGATGATCCCCATAAGAAGTTTCTGCTGTTGAAGTCGCCCAGGATTAAGAAAGGTTTGGGGAGTTGTGTTATTATTGAATTTAGATCAAGGAGAGAAAGAGGGGTGCTGTCGGGGATATAAATATTACATATAGTTAGTGTTGTCTTGAGGATGACCTGAACTGCTATTACTTCCAAATTTGAGTTGACATATATTTCCTTGCTGTTAATATTGTTTTTTGATGTATGTTGCGACTCCGCCACTGGCTCTGAGTGCGTCGGGGCGATTTTT
>NW_020272621.1:0-10414 GCF_003268045.1 Sipha flava
AAGCGCCAAAAATCGTCTAACCAGGTTATCCAATGCATTAAAAAAAATTCAAAACTTCACTAACAGTCAGACTTCCATGATCGACTGTGAAGATTACGAAACCTTTTAGTTAAAATCCAAACCTCTATATAAACAAAATACGCTAACAACTATAACCTACCATGATTAATAACACCTTTCAAATCCTCCAATGGAATCCAAATGGATTCTATTCAAAAATTGATGAAATAAAATTATTAATTAACAAGTTCTCACCAGTAGCTCTTAGTATACAAGAAACCAACTTCACTATCAATAAAACTGGGTCTTTAAAAAATTATGTAATTTTTTTTAAAAACAGAAACAATCATAATAGGGCTAGCGGTGGAGTGGCCACCTTTGTTAGTTCTCAGTACCCTTCGGAAGAAATCCCTTTATCCACAAATCTAGAAGCAGTTGCCGTAAGAATTTCTCTCAAATACAAATTAACTATTTGTAATATTTATATACCCAACTCACAAATCCTCAATTACACAGATATTCAAAACATTATCGACCAACTACCTACTCCTTTTATACTTCTTGGAGATTTCAATAGCCATAATATCTTGTGGGGTTACAATGACACAGATCAAAGAGGCACAATCGTACAACAAATACTCGATAATAACAATAACATAAATATTCTCAACAATGGTCAAGCAACAAGAATAAGTGCTAGCACCGATAATCTCTCAGCAATTGATCTCTCTCTTTCGTCATCAACTATATCACCCCATATTGAATGGGGCACTATGCCAGAGCTCTCGAGTAGCGACCATTTTCCAATTAAATTAACACTTAAGTATACCGACTCTGGAGACAAACACACTCGCAGTCTCAAATGGAAACTGACCAATATCAACTGGGATACCTATCAAACTGAAATAGAAAAAAATTTATTAAATTATGATTTTTCCTTCTTAAATAACAATAATGTGGAAGACAATACGGAGAAACTTAGTAATTTCATTTATAATACGGCTTCCAACATTTTCGAGCAAAATAGTTATTCTGGTAAACGACCTCCAGTACCATGGTGGAATAAAACCATCAAACTTGCAATAAGAAATAAAAAAACAACTTTCAATAAATTTAAACGTACACAAAATTTCCACGACTTCATTGAATTTAAAAAGAAAAAAGCGTTAGTCAGATATTTAATAAAAAACGAAAAAAAAAAAAGCTTGGGAAAAATTCACGACAGGCCTCAATAGCAAAGAGTCAACTACCAATATTTGGAAAAAAATTAAAACCATTAAAGGTATTCCTATGACCCAAATTAAAACTATTCTATCCGAAAATGTCATACATACTGAACCTCAGGAAATAGCTCAATCAATAGGCCAATACTTCTACTCCAACAGTAGTGACGCTTCATTAACCAACGACTTCCTTAAGTACAAACAAGAAAAAGAAAAATATATAAATACCTCAACAAGCTTACATCCCAACCATGGCCAAGGCAGCATCCTGAATGAACCGATTACGTTGCCTGAAATTGAACATTGTCTTCGTGGTAAAAAAAGTAAAAGCTGTGGGTCTGATAAAATTCCTTTTATTTTCTTACAAAACCTACCTTCAAGTGGCAAAATGTTATTACTTCATCTCTATAACCAAATTTGGGAAACGGGCATAATCCCAATCAAATGGAAAAATGCCATCATCACCCCTATTCCTAAAAAGAATCAAAATAGATTTAAACCTACAGGGTATCGATCAATATCAGTCCTCTGCACTATGAGCAAACTGTTAGAAAAAATAATCTATAACCGACTTAATTGGTATGCAACTCAACATAAATTCCTTTCTCCTAGTCAACACGGTTTTAGAAAACACCATTCAACCACTGATTGTCATGTAAAAATCGATACTGAAGTCATAGAAACATTAGCAAACAAACAATCAATGATCTTAATAAGCCTCGATTTGCAAAAGGCATATGATACTGTTTGGCGATACAGAGTTATTAATCTACTTAAAAATTGGAACATACATGGAAACATGATAATATTTCTAACTAACTTCTTAAACCAACGATCCTTCCAAGTAAAAATTAGTGATATAACTTCTAATACTTTTATGTTAGAAAATGGAGTACCGCAGGGCTCCCCTCTCAGCATTTTTTTATTTCAGACGGCAATCAATAACCTTCCCAATATTATTTCAAATCCTGTAAAATCAATCATTTTTGCTGATGATACCCACTTATACATTCGAGGTACGCAAATTTCTGTAATGACTAGAATACTCCAAAAATGCCTAAACGACCTTTCCGAATGGTGCTTCAAAGCCGGCTTTATTTTCTCGCCTCAAAAAACTAAATGCATTCTTTTTTCTAACAAAAGGAAATTAACCAAACCGAAACTGTTTCTTGGTACTACTCGTTTAACATTTGTAGATGACATTTCAATACTAGGTCTAAAGTTTGACACAAAGCTTACTTGGAAATCTCATATTATGGCACTAAAAAAAAATACATACAAAAGCCTTAATGTCATTAAAACCTTAAGTCACTATGAATGGGGTGCCGAAGGCACTATACTATTAAATGTATATAGATCGCTGGTAAGATCCAAACTTGATTATGGTTCAATTTGTTATGGCAACTCAGACTCAAAAATCTTAAAAATAGTTGACACAATCCACAACGCAGGACTGAGATTGTCAATTGGAGCTTTTAAAAGTAGCCCGATAATAAGTTTGCTTTCCCTGACTGGAGAACCTCCACTTCATTTCCGTAGACTTAAGTTATCTCTTAATTATATAGCTCGTATCTTATCTACACCAAATAATTCAACCATTCATTTTCTAAATAAAAATCGTTTCTCCAATATATACCAACATAATCCTAAATTAAGAAAACCATTAGGACTTAGACTACAGCAAGAGATGATGGAAATTAATATTGTAGCCAATGAAATATGCCAACGTGAAAACTGCCAGATACCTACTTGGAAACAACCTAATTTCCGAGTTGATACAAGCCTAACAGTTCACTCGAAAAAAGAAACTTCAAATATTATCTACAACAATTTATTCAACGAACTTATACATAGTTCCAGTACCAGTACTCAGATCTACACCGATGCTTCTAAAACAGAAATGGGAATAGGACTTGCAATAGTTCACCTCAACGAAACTAAGCAGTTCAAACTTAACATTTACAACAGCATTTATACAGCTGAATATCTTGCTTTATATAAAGGAGTCCAATTAGCTCTACAGATTCAAGATACTAAAATAGATATATGTTCCGACTCACTCAGTGCCTTAGCTAATCTGCAATCAATAACACTTTCAGAGCCATTGGCTATACTAATTAGCAACCTTCTTTCAAAGCAAAGATATTCAATTCATATGGATCCCTGGTCATTGCAACATAAAGGGAAATGAAAAGGCTGATGAAGCAGCTAGAAATGCAATTATGAGTCCAAACAGTGAATTAATCCCCTTTTCCTCACTTGTTGACATAAAGAGGAATATAATATAATATATTTTCTAACTGGCGAAACACAATTTTATACCTTAAAGAAATTGAATTGTATAACAGCATATAACAAGTTGTTTATTTGTAATACTTGTTTATAATTGTTTATAATCGAATTGTCCATTAACTTATAACTCCGTAAAATGTAAAAATGTAATAACAGTTAAGCTAATAACCTTGTAGTTGATGCTTAAACAATAATAAAAAAAAAAAAAAAAATATTTTTAAAATAATTTTATTAAAATCGTATATAAATAACATTAAAATAATAATATAATTTAATTACCGAAAATATATTGTGTGAATATCATAATAATGTTATTATTATAACATTATATTTCTAATCATATTTATGTACTGCAATAATAATAATATTATATTATTATCATTACACAATTGTTATCTGGGTATATATACCGTATGGCTACATTCCAAGGTGTAATATTAAGAATAACTATCATAAATAAATCAGTGTGATATATTACGGAGATGTAGGTGTTGATGAGCTATATTGTGGAGAAGACAAATAGTATGTAATAAATATTAAAAACAACTATTATAGACAGGCATTAGTAGGATATATGCAAAATGCGGAATTCACGAGGTCAACTGATTACATGGGTAATCTTGGGTTGAGCGCACAAAATACAAGTAGCATCAACCTAAAATGACAAGATGAATCACATATGACAAGTGACTTAGCATTCACTAGGTCCGGGTCAACCATGAGAAGCGGGGTATATAAGGGAGTCCCGAATAGACCAATATTCAGATGTGTTTAAGAGGGCGTCTCCCGATTGCGGGCCAAAGTAACCTTTTTACTTTTTCACCTATTTCTATTGCGGCCCGTACATAGCAGGTAGGAATTACTATTCAAGTGGTTATTAAAACCAAATAAATATCCCGATTGAGTCCGATATGTATTTTGACATCGTAATCACGATTCACACGATAATCGATATTCGGATTGGTAATTTCTAATTTCCAGTCCACTAAAGATAAAAAAAGCAGACAAACTGTAAGATTAAAAGGTTGCTAGTAGAACACAGTTGTATATGCTGTTAATGTTGTTCGGTTCTTCGTTTCGTTTATAGTGTCAAATTTATGAAATGTTAAGTGAAAAAAATAAACAAATATTAGTAATATTTAAATATAAATTTCGATTTCATAAGTTATTAGCAAATTAAATAGAAAAATGGTGTTGTACAAATAAAAATTATAGAAGCTTTGTTAAGCGTTTTAAGGAGTAATATTTAGGCATTTTATATGACAGTACATTTGGATTGTGTTGCATTGTTGCGCCCATCGATTACGAATTCTCGGAACTACGATAGTAATCAAAATGTACATTGTACAATATTTAATTATTTATCAATACCTACACATGTAATGATATTTCAAATATTTCTAGTTGAACACTTAAAAACTAAAGCACAAATAATTAATAATTCTTGAGTAATTTATTTAATTTAAATAATAAAATATAAAAATTAAATAATAAAAAAGACATATTTTACGCATTGGAGTTATAAGCTATTTCTAATGGGCAATCCACGGTCATATCTTGAATTAATTATTTCTATAATCAAATTATTCATATAGAATGATGTTAATTGAGGATCCATGGAATTGGCCCAAAAGTCATCGTCTCTCAATATTTTTTCAAATAAAATACCTAGATTTGTGAAAATAATTATAATTATAAATATTATTTTAAAATGTGTAAAGAAACTAGAAATTGTATTTACCTTTTGGAGTCCAAATACAAAAATAACAATACTCTCTCTGTGCAATATGAAATGCACCTTGAACTTGATAACAATAATTTGCATTTGTTTTTAAATGTAAATTATTATTTTTTAATACACAATATTTTATTTTATTGTTATTTATTGCTTCTTTTGGAGACACATTTTTGGCACTAGAAGGACATTTTATTTCTACTAATCCATCATCTCCGATCAGTCCATCTGGGGTGGCAGCTAAGTAGAATTTTTCAATACCTATCATCAATCCGAATGGTTAAATATTGACACCAATATATTTGTCAACTGTTCTTTTGCCACATATACATGTTCAACTACATATTTAGTTGATAGATTTCCTTGAAATGTTCCGTACAACATCGTTTCTATAGTTTTGGCTCGTGAAGTGGTTTTCCTTAGTTTACAAATTTTACCAAAAACTGATGCTGTTAATCTAATATAAAATAATTTATTTAAATTAAAAAGAATAAAAATGAAATTGTTATTTGTAGTTAATACTCTTAAAATAATAACAAAGTAGGTACCTATTATTAATTAAAAACAATCCTAAATCTATTAGTACATTTCAAACAATAATACCCATACGCTTTTATTTTTATTTATATGGATATTGGAGAAAATAATATAAGATATAATTTTAATTCATTACTTATATATTTAATTATATACTTTGTTTTTAAAATTATAGATTGCATATTAATTTGGAGATATAATGTGGAAGCTTCCTCGTAAACTCACTCTAATGAGAACAATATTATCATTTTTGTGACAAAACATTTGTGTATATACTAATGTAGTAATTTTGATTTGAAAAGTCGAACCTTTTTTTACGTTCTCTATGCCAATCTTCACACTCGTGTTGCCTTTTGGTACTCTTTTCTAAGGAAATTATGTCTTCTTATGTAAGCTTCAGGCTATTTAGATACAAATTTGTTCTGTTATTTAATTCCAATGTCGACAAATCTGGATGTTAAACGAAGTCAGGTTTAACAGCACCATAGCTCTCATCGGGACCAGCAAGTTTTTTTGATTTTAAACGTTGAACTGGTGTAGCAAATAACTGGCGTCTCCGTCTTGAATCCGTTAATTGCTGACTTCTTTTTATGTACCTGCCTTGAAAATACATATAGTATTTAAATTAAATTATAACTATTTTTTTCACCTTTTTGTAAATAAAACAGGACTCTTTTTGACGACTTGTTTGTGGAATAACGATAAGCGATTTGCTCCTGCATTATATGCAGTAACTGCAGCATTACATCGTAATTCATATGAACCTCGAAGACACAAATTTACCCTCTTACCCCCAACAAATTTAGCCAAAATAGAGTTATAATTTTATGCTGCATTGTTATTTAAATTAAACATCAGACTTTCTGTATGATATGTTAAAGCGCTTCTTATTGAACATATATCATCTCATAGGCCTACTCGTTTCATATCAATCACATGATTTTCTTCACCTATAAATATAACAATATATATATTATGAAAATGAACCTGTATTATAAGTTACGTACATTCTATCCGATCTTTATGTTTTAAAATTAAATGTGATTATTTCTTTTAAATAAACCAAATAAGTATTTTACATAGATATATTAATATATATTTTTAAAAATATATTATTTTGGTAACTATACCAATTACCAAAAGTATGCATAGGTACATTTTTTAAATTACCATGGGCAAAGTTTTAAAATGTCTATATACAATTTTTATATCTTTTAGGTATACGTTATTAATATTATTCATTTTTTTTTCTATATAAAAGTAGTAAATTATTTAAATTATTTAACTCTTTTTATTATGAATTTATATTATGCATGATAATTGACCTACCTAAATTTTTTCTTTTACAAAAGTAATTACTGCAATTCTCATGATCACCGAATACATGATTAGGGCTATTTACAATATCTTTCTTCAACATTTTAATAGAATCTTCGTAGGAAATATTGTTTTGTTATTTTCTGTACATTATAGCCTTTATCATTGCCACGCGAAGTCGTTCGATACGACTGACCAATAAACTACGCATACATCCCGGTACATTTTCATCTTTACTACTTTTTTTTTTTTTTTTTTTTTTTTTGAAAGCTCATGAAGTTTATTAATATAATTCCTCAAAATATGGTTAGAACATTCTATTTTTTTAACAATGACGTCAGGACCATAAGGTTTCGCCAAACGTAAACGTAATTTTTTTTTTATAGCTACAACTAATATAGCTCAACAATTATGTAATAGAAAAGTATAAATTAAAGATAAAACATTACAAAATTACGACCTTTAAAAAACATAGATTTTATATAATAAAGCCAGCATCCAAAATAAACTTGATAATACATTTAATAGTGAAGATGCAATTAGTATTGATAATGGAATGGAGATTAAAAGAACAATTTAAAGATCTAAGAGATTTAATTAAGCCTAGACGTTCGGTTATCAGAGCAGGGCAATCGAATAATATATGAGATGGATCGCAAATACATTCATCGAGATGCAGTGTACAGAAAGGGGAGTCGTTTAAGCCGAGTTTGAACGAATGACTGGGTAATAGAGAATGACCTATACGTAATCTGTTAAATTGAGTAATATGTGATCTGTGTAGATCTAATTTGCTGAACCAGATATTGTTAAGAATGTTGGGTGTAATGTCTCTATATATTGACGCAAAGTTTCCAGGTAAGATATTCTAGTATGAAGACTATAGATTGAAAGTGTAACGTTTAATAAAAGGAGTAAAGTCAGAGTGCGGGAGTAGAGTGGGAGATGGGAGGATAATGTTAGATGTGGATTTAGCAAGATTGTCGACAAACTCATTGCCGTGAATGCCGGTATGACCGGGGATCCATATGAAGTGTATAATATAGTTTAAAGAATTGAGATTGAAAATAAGTGATTTTATACGTAGAACAAGTGGGGATAGTTGAGAGTTTAGAGGGTTGGAATTTAAGGCTTGAAGACATGACATGGAGTCGAAAGCTATTAGATATTTGTTAGGGGCAAAGTTAAAAATGAGTGTTAAAGCATCGATGATGGCGTAGCATTCGGCTGTAAAGGAGGAAGACGAAGAGGGGAGATTATTTGAAAAAGAGACATGTAACTCTGGAATATAAAATGCATAGCTTGTAGAAAGAGGAGAGGCAGAACCATCCGTATAAAAAACAATAAAATTGGGGAAGTTAACAATAAGGTGATTCGAAAAAGCTGCGTTTACCATACAGTGTGATATATTTTTAAAGTCCTTGGAGGACAAATCAGAAAAAAGATTACCCAAATGAACAGGAGGAGAATAAAGAAGAGAATCGTAGGATTGTTCATAAATTATGGGTTTGTTAGAACTATTGGCGTAATGGTGGAAAACAGACAATACATTTGCAATATCGGACAAGACAGGCATAGTTTTAGGGACGTTGCGCCAATTGAGATATAGTAAGTAAAAAGTATCAAAAAATGTGATGATCGGTATGGAATAATAATTTCAAAAGAAATTTTCCTGCAAGCCACCAGCACCTGATATTGAATGGTGGGCATAAAGCCTCTACCTCAATAGCTGGACAAGGAGTGGACCTAACGTATCACATAATGTTCCTAAGACAAGAAGTTTGGTGTTTATTTTTTTCCAAATAGTGTAGGAAGCTGAACCGTAAAGGAAACAACTATAATCAAGTTTGGAGCGTATGATTGAAAGATAAATAGATAGAAGACTAGAAGGAAGTGATCCCCCCCAGGTACCAGTAACCGTTCTGAGAAAATTGGACCATCGAGAGACGAATGCTGTAAGTGAATTAATATGTGGAAGCCAACGAAGTTTGGAGTTCATATATCCGTCGATTAATATGTCAATATTAAATTAATATGTTAATATGTCGTCGATAACTATATCGGGGTGATTTAAGTACCTACGTCGGGTGAATATGACAGATTTAGATTTTTTCGGAGCAATTTCAAAAGAGACTTTGATAAGGATTTCGCTTAGATCATTGAGGGCAAGGTTAAGGTTTTCGATAGCGAGATTAAGATGTTTGTTTGAAGTAAAAATAACCAGATCATCCGCATAGATTAGACATTGATGGCCGCGCGATGAGAGATGTTTTTCTTCGATACTCATATATACGTTAAATAGAAAGGGGCAAAGCCCACTGCCCTGTGGAATGCCGGAAAAGGTAGAGCGTGTGTTAGTTGCACCGCAGGGAGAAGAAAAAAATAGATTCCTATGCTTGAAGAGGTAAAACGTTGCAAAAAAGGTGGGAACTTGTTAAGAAAGAAGAAGGGAAATAAGTGTAGAAATGTTAACAGAATCGAATGCACCACGAGGGTCGACAAAAGTGGCAACAAAAAATTCTTTGTTGTTGAAAGAGTGATAAATTTTCCCAATAAAAGTTGAAAGACAATCCAAGAAACCCATACCTTTCCTAAAGGCAAATAAATTCGCAGGAAGGATGGAGTTAGACTCCAGCCACCAATCAAGTCTAGATTTGAGTATAAACTCGAAAACTTTGCATATAGACGAAGAGAGAGATATAGGGCGAAATGAGTTGTTACTGTTAGGTTTAGGAATAGGGATAACACGATAGGAAGTCCAGGTGGATGGGACCTGTTGAGATGCTGAGATATTATTGAGAATGGATAGAAGAAAATATATAGCATTGAGAGGTAAATGTTTTAGCATGATTGGTGAGATATTATCTAGACCTGAGGCAAGTGATTTACGCGAAGAAATAGCAATGTCGAGTTCGACCATAGAAAAGTCTTTTGTGAGGACGTGGGGTAGAGAATATTGGGAGTAATAATTTGGGTAGATTTCTGAAGCTGACGGAACATGACAGGGGGCAACTTTGGAGCAGAAATTGTCGAACCAATCGTCGTTTTCGAAGTTTTTACGAGGATTAACACAATTTTTGTATCTTATGGCAGTGGTCTAGAGATGTTAAATTGTATGAGAAGGGTTTAGGTTTGAATAAAAAACTTTCCAATTTTTCCTCTTTTTACTTTTGAGTAGTAGTGGTGAGGGCACATGAGTTACGGTATTTAAGGAAGTCAGCCATGGACCCTGAGCGTCGGAAGTTGCTAAAAAAATAGTGTTCTATTTTTTACAGCTTATGTACAGGAGGGATTCCACCATGGGGGGAAG
>NW_020272621.1:10424-22662 GCF_003268045.1 Sipha flava
ACTAATATTTCTCGAAACTGGGTAATTTTTAATTTTCTTTCATGCATTTTATTATAAACAATTAAAGCGTTTACAATAGCCGTTCCTAGTAATATTTTCGTAGCGACTTTGTGGTACCATCGGATTGATTTTATGACCACTGTACTATAACTTGAAAGTTGATCAGATAGATCAATGCCTGCCTTGCCATTGTTATAATTAATTATAATTTCGGGTTTCACAATTTTTTTTTTTTATTTTTTTTACCGGTATCTATCATGTCAATACCGTATCGAGTCGACAATATAGTAACGTCTCTTTTATCTTTCCATTTAGCAACAACAATTCCTTCAGCATTTTCCTTACCAACAATTTCTCCTCGTTTTAACTTCGCATCAGTTACTCCTGGTACCCGAACTCTATTAGAGCGTAGTGTTCCTGTTAAATGTGTTTTATTTTTCAAAAGTTCATACGCAAGGGGTAATGAAGTGTAAAAATTATCTGTGGTTATTGTCCGATTAGCATTCAAATACATCTGACATAGATTTAACACAACTTTGCACGCAAGCCCCTTCTCATCAACTTGACTTTTACCTGTGTTCGCGCCATAAGCCGCGAAATAAATGTAACGTGTTGTAATTCGTCTGTATTGTGTTATCATTTTCGTGCGATGTGTAGCGGTACGTTGCGTGTCCGCAGCCATCGTCGGCGGTGGTGATAAGCCTCCGTGTGCGACCGGCCGGGCACGTAATCGCGCTGTTATCGTCGCACGTTAATGATTGTTATTCCACGTTTTCAAAAAATTGTCGGTTATGTTTTGTAAAAGTTTCAAATCATGCTCTCAGTGCCACAAAGTTCATTGATTTCGAGTGTTTTTCTATTTTGTGTGGTGGCACTGGGGCATTTTATCTTCATTATGGTGTCCGGCGGCCTTAGCCTTCGTGGTGAATGTCGTCGGACCCATCTCGCTCTCGTTTTTTGGTCGTCGTGTTGTGCACAACAACATTAGTGTATCCGTGTTCCCGTGTCTGCAGTCAATTGTCTAGTGAAACCACGTTTTCGTCACTCCTTTTTGTTTTGTGATTCGACCGTCTGGTAAAGTATCGTTCGAGGCAATCAGATATTGTCCAGCGTTATAATTTTTCATTGTTTGTAGTATACCAGCGGTCGCCTTGTGAATAACGTGGTTTTGTCATTTGTGTCATCGTTCGGGCTGCAGAACGGCTTTTATCTTCGTGGTGACTGTGCTTGGGTGGTCGCACGTACCAATTCTGTGACTAATTTTATTCATATATACACTGCGGTGTGCCGTCTAAGGCATTTTGTCTAGTCACAGGGTTGGTGCGGTCGCGTGGATGCAATCAGCCACTCAACATAGTCACATGTTATGTGAGTATTGGTCGACCTTATTTTTTTAATTGTGTTAAAGGCCGACGGGCCTCAGCCGTCGTAGGCACGTTATTTTATTATTTTGCATCAGCCGTCGTAGGCATATTATTTATATTGTATTATTTTGCATTGGCCGACATAGGCATCTACCACATTATTGATATATATATATATATTTTATTCATACACTGCGGTGTGCCGTCATAGGCAAATTATTATTATAAATTGAATTATTATTATTCGCGCGCCATGTGGGCCACGTATTTTATTTAAATTATTTTGTGTTGCGTGCCGTGTGGCCGTATATTATTTATTTATATTTATATATTATTATTATTTACATTATTATATTATTATTTAGTGTGTGCCGTGTGGGCCACATAGTGATTTATTTATTATTCATTCGGTGTGCCGTTTTAGGCCAAATTATTATTATTCATTTGTGTATTTCAAATTATTGTGTGCCGTATGGGCCACATTGTTTATTATTTAATAATTAATATATATATATTGATTATCATTTTGTAGCCGCCATAGGCAACACATTATTTATATTATTTATTTTGGTTTTTTTTTTTATTATAATTATTTTTTCCACATATTTGGTTTTTATTATTTATTATTATTATTTTTTTTTCCTGTTGTGAAGGCACCCTTATTTATTTTATATAAGCGCTGATCGCGACAACAACCTGCATAAATTTGCACATTATATGTGTACCCATTTGTTCCACATAACTTAAACAATTTTACGCCATATTTATGTGATTTTCCGGGTATGTACTGCTTGAACCCCAACCTTCCACGAAAAGTGACCAAAATCTCGTCAACAGCTAAATCTTCATCTGGTTCCATTACATTTTGAAAATTATAAATCATGTTTTCAACTAAATTGCGTACTTTATAAATTTTATTACCATCAAATTTTCATTATCGGAAAAATGTAAAAACCGGAAAATTAATTCAAAGCGGTTTCTAGGTATGATTTTATGTGCCACGTAATTTTTATATCTTGTACTATTACACCAATAGTCTTTTAGAGTTGGCCTTTTATACTAGCCCCATCCATATAATTAACCCGAAAAACTTTTGAATTTCATTTTCGTTTGTAGGTATCCATTTAGCGAATCGGCTGGATTTGGTCAATCTATTTTTTGACAGGAATTGTTCAGCATTTCTATTGGTTTCAACCACAATTAAATCAATTAGTTTACTTGTAAAAAATAATTTAAAAATGTCTAAAGCAGATGAATCAGGGGGTATATCAATTTTTAATCCGGAATATGTATTATTGAATAAAAATTGTTTTCGATGTTTGCCTGTTACATCATTCCAAACTTCGATGCACGTAGTATTCGAAGAACTTACAGGTGGACTATCTAGTTTTTCATCGTTAATCGATTCTATAAAAAAATTAAAACAATTTAAATTACCTAGGTATATATTTAAATATAAATAATCATACTTACCTAATTACGTAAAAATATTTTAAATAAATATATCTATTATTTTTATTATAAAATAAAATTGTATGAAATATATTATTTTTAATTCCCCTTCCTATAGATTTCAAAGAAAAAAAACAATACTATTTCTTACCTTCAACATTACTTTCAACATTAGACTCAGAAGAATTTGGATTGAATGTAACATCTTCGTTAGTGTTATCAAAATCACTAAATTCACTAGAATTACTAGAATTGTCAGTTTCAAGTATTTGATTTATTAGATCGTCATTTAGTTTAACCTTTTTAGAACAAGAACTCATCATTAAAATTGTTGTCACAAAAAAATATATTTTTACTCGTAAAATGTAGTGTGACCGCCGGTAACCACTTGGCGTATGATTAATACGAGATTTAATAGGACGCCAAGTGACCGCCGGCTACCACTTTAAACTAGCGCTATAATCTTATTGGCGAGACAAATATAAGAATAACGATATCGGTTTCGTGAATTTCCGATGATTAGTTCTATAAATATCAAAAATAACATTTTATGAATAACTCTATAAAAACACTGTAGCCTTCGGCGAAAGATTATCAAATGCCCGCCGGCGGGCACGTGGCGGTCAACGTGTTAAAAAAAAGAATCTTTATTTTATTAAATAAATTAATTTTAATACTAAATTAACAAAAAAAAAAAAAAAATGAACATCTTTTTTAATAATGAACTATTAAAACAAACAAAAAAACAAACATCTTTTAAAATAGAGAATTATTAAAACAAAATTAAAAAAAAAACAAGGTCCTAATAAAAATAAATTATTTTAACTTCAAATTTAAATTAGTTAAAAAAGTTTATTTAAGTTTATTAAAGTTTATTCAATAATATCGTTTATTTTGAATGGTGTTTGACAAAACAATCAGCACACGTGTAAACATCACATGTTTCGCATAGAGTTGTTATCCTTTTCACGTCTTTGCAGGCCTATACTGATCCTACAGTAGTCGTTTTTTCGTTGTAACAATGAACACACCTCTTTCGTAGCTTTCGGTTTCAATTGCATCTTAATGGAGTTTGTACAAAAATGTGTTTTGTACGTAGTGTTTTAAACAGCGCTGGTAAAGTTTAGTCCTGTTCTGGTTGATTAAATCCAAGCATTTCGTTAACTAATAATTCCCGAAATTGCGTCATCTTCAGTTTATTCTGTGGCGTATTTAAGTTACAAACTATTAGTGCATTCACAACTGCAGTTCCTAATAAAATTTCGGTTGCCACTTTGTGGTACCACCTTATTGATTTTCGTACGGGGCTACTATAGCTCGATAGCTGGTCCGATAAATCAATGCCAGTCTTCCCAGCATTATAATCAATTATTAATTTTGGTTTCAGTACTGATTCGTTTTTCCTATTTTTTTTACCTGTGTCTATTATAGAAATGTCATGATGGGTAGATAACATGGTGACATCCCTTTTGTCACGCCATTTGGCAACCACAATACCATTTGAGTTTTCTTTTACTACTATTTGTCCTGGTTGTAGCTTAGCTTTTGTTACATCTGGAAGTTTAACTCTATTGGACCTTATTGTACCGATCAAATGCGTTTTTTTCTAAAAGCTCATTGGCTAAATTAAGCGATGTATAAAAATTATCTGTTATAATAGTTCTGGCGGAATTTAAATATATGAAACACAAATCTACAACGACTCTGCAACCTAAGCCTCTTCTATCAGTTTGGCTTTTCCCAGCATACACTTCAATATTATACGTATACTCGTTGATGCCACAAAGTTTAAAAAATTTAACGCCGTACTTATGGGCCTTACCGGGAATATATTGCTTGAATTTTAATCGCCCACGAAATGGGCGTTTCGTCCACAGCCATAATTTCTTCTGGTTCCATTATATATTGAAAGTTATGAACCATTTTTATAATCAGATTTCGAATTTTAAAAATCCTATTACTTTCAGGAGCATGCTCGTTATCGGAAAAATGTCAAAATCTGATAATCAACTCAAATCGATTTCTCGACATGAAATTTTTTGTTTTTGTTACGCAATTTTTATATAACATCTTCAAACTCCAATAATCTTTTAAACTAGGCATTTGGACCAGCCCCATCCACATAAGCAAGCCTAAGAACTGTTTCATTTCAACATCATTGGTAGGCACCCACTTAATAAATCTACTAGATTTAGTCAATCAATGTTTAGACAACACCTGATCAGCATTCCTATTCGTTTCCACAACTATTAAATTAATTATTTCGTCAGTTATAAACAAGTTCAAATACGTCCATATTGGTGCATCGTGCAGAATTTCAATTTTTAGGCAGGAATTTTTTTCGAATAAAAAATGTTTTTGGTTTTGGTTCATTACATCATTCTATGTTTGTTCAAAAGTTCATGGGAGGTTATTATTTACTACTGATTTATTTTCATCAATATCAGTGTTGTCGCCGTAAAATGTTATCGTTAATATGTGGTTGAAGAACACGGGGGCGGTAACTCGTCGTTATCTGTTTCCCGTTTCTTCTTTTTCGTCGTTAGGTTCGTGTATTATAAAAATACGCTGTAGGTAAATTGATTTATTATTCTTGTTATCGTTTTTGTGGTATCGTATTATTTAATATCATATGGTGTTTAATTATTGTTTTGATGTGATTATGCGGCCAACGCTCTTATTATTATTACGATCACTGGCAATTCACGTTTTTCTGGTTTTTCTTGTCAACAATTTTTTATTACATATATGAATTAATTTTATTATTATATTAATTGTATTGTTTTTTATTGCCACTGTGGAAACTTGTTAAAAAGTAATTGAAACGCTTATTTCAGAAACCCCTTAAGTACAGAAATTTAAACTTTCGAGAAATTAATAAAAACTTCGCATTTTCCTAAAAAAATTGTTTTTTCATTTCTGGAAGTAGAGAAAGGTTTTATACATAACATCGAACATACTCATATAATCATATGCTCACCAAAGTTAAAGGGAAAGGTTAAATTTAAACCCTTTCCCTTTGCAGTTATGGTGTTTCTGCAATAAAATACATTTACAACAATAATTTTCTAGTTTTAAGGTAATAATAAGTTTAATTTGAGGAAAAATTAACAAAGTAAACTTTTAACAAACTATTAAAAATTAAATTATTACAAATAGATGTTTAAGATATCAAAAAAATATATTTTACCCAAATTAAAATGTTTTAATTTATGATTACTGTTCATCATATTTTGATTCGTCCATTTCTTCCTCCTGATCTAATGTTGGCCAGCTCAAAATAATGTTATAGAAATCTGAATAGTCTGTAGTATATTCCGAGAGCTTTTTCAAGTCTTCAATTTTTTTTTTGTTTATTGGAACTTTCCCAATAGGGTAGGCTTTGGTAGTTGGTAAGTCAGGAGATTAATTGGTTTTTCTAAAAGTAAACGTAGATGAAGAGAGACCATTATTGAAAGTCTTGACTTCTACTTTTCCTGGTAAGCGATGTTTGAAAATAAATTGTTTGTATGAAGATATTTTGAATGTAATTCGGTCGTCCTCTTCTTAAATTTTCGTCCGATTTTACTGTTTTCTTGTATGAAAATGGCCACCAGTTTTTAAAACTCAGAATTTCGTTTGTTTGCACTTCGTGAACGGAAAAACGACTGCACCTGCTAGCCTCTATGATAAGTTGAGTATTGCTGTGGTGTATAGATACGATCTGTTTTTCTCAAAAGTCTTTTAATGGAACCAAAATCCCTATCACATGGCAAAAACGAGTGGCCGCGAACTGGAAAAAAATGAGTGATGGCCTCAAACTTTCCTCGATCGTACAAATTCATAAGAAACCTCACCACTGTATGGTTTTTGTTCTGCCCAGCTGCCCCATCACTAAATAGAATAATATTCTTTATGTTGTCGGGGATACAGTTTTCAAAATAATGTAGAAGAAAAGAACAAACCTCATTCGGAGACTTACTAGCTTCTCCTTCATGGTACATATACATTTTTGCCTGATTTGTTTTTACGTCATGTATACAAAAAATATTTACCCATAACTGACGCATATAAAACACCTCTTGAACAGGTATGTTCGGTAAGGGTAAGTTTGACATATAGTCAAAACATAAAACGACCGTGTTATCATCTTTATTTTCTTTGGCAGTATTTAACTCGGTATAAATTTTTTTGGCTCTTCTTTTGTGTAATATAAGCTCACCAGCTGCACCCCGTTTAGCACTCTCACTTAAAGCTGGATCTCTTATTTTCGTGTTTAAACTTTCGCACTGGCTACACACATCTACTTGTGGTCGACCAAAGGTATAATTAAAATTTTCTTTGAAATATTTATAATAGAAGTTGTATTTCACTTTGACTGCTAAATCTGGGTAATCTTTCACAAACATTTGATGCATTTTTACGATGTTCAATCGTGCATCTAAATACTTTTTAGGTTTTCCTCCATAATGGGTATTTTTAACACTGAACCGATTGATGTGTTGATGAATTTTAACACAAATGTCACCGGGTATAGCGGTTCTACTAATATTTTTTCCACGTTTGTCTTCTGGCATTTTATTATTTGAAAGAAGAAAAGTAAGTCTACGAACTCGATCTGCTGTGATACCATGTGTAGCGATAAAAACATTCTTACAAACCGTGAAGAACTCACCATTGACCCGAAGTTTATAAACATAAGAGTTCTGTCGCTTAAAATTATTTTTCTGAACGTTCTGATAATCACACTCCAATTTCTCGTCGTCTATCTCATATATGACCATATTGTTTGTCTCATTACGATTTTCTGTAGTTGGTGTTAACATTTTAGATTTTATATGACGTTTAATTTTCTTTTTTTCTATCGACGATTGTAGATAAGTGTCCTGATTATTTTTATTTTCCATTGAATAAAATGTTGTCCAAATATCACTCAACACTTCCTTTGTGATAAACTTAAAACATTTAGCAGGGCATTTGCATTTTATTTCATGAGGAGTATTTTAACAAATTTTCTTACCTTTATAATTTATATATTCCTTTCCGTGAGTTCGGGATTCCTTAATGATGTTTCGTTTGTAAGTTTGTGGACGGACAACACCTTTTCTTCTTTTATTAGGAATATCTTCATTAGATTCAGATTCACTTGACATTTTAAGACACAGTAAATGAAAAAAAAATAACCGAAAATCAACAAACTAAATAGCTAAATTAATATATGTCATTCAAATATTTTGAGCGTATCGTTTAAATATTACTACATTAATGCATAATAACAGGAAGGGCGAAATATTGAGTTACCTCTATCGTAAACGAAAATAACTAAGTATTATAAGTGCACGTGCTTAAAAACCTGTTTACAACTACAAATGCATTACATTTATAAATAAATTGTATTTGAAGAAAAACGATAATATGATTATTTTAGTGCAGAAATCCCCTATGCGATGTCTCTTGTAAGGTTTCTGCTCTAAACATATTATTCCAAAGACGTGATTAGCCGCATAAATAAGACGCACATATGAGGTTTCTGCACAAATCGATGCGTCTACTAATAGAATAAAAGAAAATAAAAAAAAAGTCGTTTTAAAATTGTTGTCATTTATGGGGTTTCTGTAATAAGCGATTCAATTGTTTTGTCAGTGCGACACATTTGTATTTTATTTCGTGTTAGTTGAGTCACTGCGACAAGAGACCGTACCGTGAATTTACAACAATATTATTATTATTAACTGTTTTTTTTTTTTTTTTTTTTTTATTATTATTGCCACTTGCCATCGCCATATAAGTAACTGTGTTTACCTATTGTAGTAATCCCATAGGTATTACAAGCACGTCGACTGTAAGCATAGTAATTCTATCCGGGTTACAAAACCTTTGGGTATTGCGAGCACGTCGAAGGTAATACCTTATAGACTAACCGAGGCCATGGAGACCTCGGCACCCATGAGTCTCTTTTCCTGTTTCTTTATGGTATTTCCGTTTTCCTTATTGTCGACCTTACAGAAGCACGTAAACGTAGGAGTAACACTAGTATATATATACGGATACGTTTGTATACTAGGTCAGAACTAACTTGTGTCTTCGCCTCAACACGTAGTCTAGGTTTCACTCCTTGCGGCTGAACCGTAGATCACCTTAGTACTTAGTTAGTTTTCATTGTACTTGTTTAAATTCATTTAATAAAGTCTTACGTACATTTAACGTTCGTGTATTTTGTCTCAACCTCTGACGTTTTCCATCTACCAATCAACAACGAGGTCTCCGTCATTAAATAATCGTACGAGCTCAACCCTATCAAGTCGAGGCTCGCTATACTATTTAAAGTTACCAATAAAAGCAACTAATTACCAATCATCTGTTGTGATTTATTTTGTTCATCGTTTGTGAGTACCACCATCACCAATACAACTGATTTCTACGCTGTCCATGTTCATTGTCGTCGTGTTTGTGTACTGTCCAATTATTGTTCCAGTTTGAGTTTTTTGCCGTGAGTACAGTCAACCATCTTCGTCACCAGCGACAGCCGTTCTGATTGGTGTAAGTGTTAGTTTTAAGTGTGCTCATGAATGTTTAGTATTTAATATTTTATCCGATTTTTTGTGAGCTCGGTGGTCATTACACCAAACCGATTTCGACCACCGAGACATCCCCCCCCCCCCCCCCCGATAATTTAACTCATTTTCCTTATTCCCGTATACAAATGCATGTTCCTTAGTCCAGTAATTTTTAAGTCTTTCCCTTCTATCATCGTCGTCGTGTCGTGCGTTGCCTACACCGTCAGATACAGGTAGCTCACATTGGGTTGCCTATATTAACTACTTTAGGTTTGACATCATATACAAGCGTAATAAGCCCAAGAGGCATCAATCAGTACTATCTGAAATATCATAGTTTTTAAATATTTGATGGACTAAAAAGTTGTTTAGAAAATTAAATGTTACTAATAAAACCATATTGCGATGAGGTCTTGTTTAAATTATTTTTTATATATAATTTTATCAATTCTTTGTTTAGTATCTAATACCTATGTATTATAAAATATTATAGTTGGTATATAATATAATAATTGTACTTACCATTCGAACTTTGATAATCTCCTGACGAGTTTTAAGGCAAGTATGTATTGTCCTCATCCGTGTCATCAAATTCACTGAACGAACTTAAATCGTCATCAGACTCTTTCAATAATTCCCTAACAACACTTCCATTACTAATCTTGAACCTTTTTGCACGCGAATTCATTTTTTAAAGTTAAAATAGGTACACACCTGTGTTAAAATAAGTTAGCACGTCGGCGGCCGTATGGCGACTGATACTGAACATAGACATATAAATTAGTGGACTGCGCTTTCCTCATCCCCCGTCTATCAGAATCTGATATGTACATTGTGTCAATTCGTCCATGAGTAGACCACAAACTAATTTTTGGTTTTTTTTGCTTCCATTTCTTTACATTTAATTTTAACAGCATTTAATGATTCAGATGTAAATCCAGGCGCACCGTTTATTGAGAAGTACCAATTTCTTATAGTGCTCGGATGGGGGAAATTTTTGTTAAAAGCGTCTCGTACATAGTTGTACGCTACTGGTGAATAAAAGTGTAATGTAAGAGAAAATTTTCGAATTTCAGGAGTGATTATCCAAGCTGTTGTTCACTTTGAAAACTTGGTAAGGTTTCCTGAAATAATTGTAGTCTAAACGGTTATTGAAACAATTAAACTATTAACATATAAATGTATATGTCTATGCATTAAACACAAAAAGGTGTACTTACAAAAATGCATCACAATAGAAATGAAATACTTCAGAAATAACACAATACAAAAATGTAATTTACTATATTTATACTTAAAACATTTAAAATTGATTACAAAACATCATAGGATATTAGGATTACATAATTAACATACAATTCTAATAAACAAAATAAATAATGGTTGCATTCCAAAGTTCTAGACTGCATGAGAGCCTATGGTTAGTATGCACCACAAGAGAGAGTATGAAGAATTTGGTTTTAAATTAACATATATTACATTTAAGGAATTGGATGTGGTGATTTCTGTTTCTTTCTATCACATTTTTTCTAATATTTTAAAATAGTTAATATGTTTGAGTACTTATTGATAATGTGAACAAAATATTTTTATTTTATTTTTTAAATCAGTTGAATTTATTTGTGGTAAAAAAATTTCAATTGTTAAAAATCAATTGGTACGTGGAATTAAAATACAACTAAATATTGCTATGTAACTTGTGTGATAGGCAGAGACAGAAAAGCATCGCTTACAATAAACTTAATGAAAACATACCTTAAGAACAGTAAAACAATTATCCGAAATTAGTTTTTTTTCATCTTTTAAGTGACTTATTAAACTATGCATTGTTTTTATTCTATTTTTTTAGACGGAAGTTAGCTTATCTCAATTGTTTAATTTTTTTTTTTACATGATTTTCGTGTTCATTCTTTGAGGCGATCCAATATTTTAATCTGCTGTTTGGGCTTTCTATATCGTTGATACTTTTGAAATCCCCTGCAAAGAATTTGCGTTTCCTGAAATCATACAAAATATAATTGTATGATATAAATATAAAAATTAAAACATACCAATACAAATAAATGTCTACTTAATATTGTCTATAATTTAATACAAATAATATGGTGTCGAGGTCCGTCTCTGTACGGTCCGACGTAATAGTTGAAGGGCAGGTGTATGGTCACAGAATGAGAGAAAGGAGAGTGAAAAAAAAAAAAACACAGCGATGGAAATGGTACTGGCCGGCGGCCTTTATTGCTCGCACAAACACAAAAAGAAATTGCGAATTGGTGGCGGCGCGATAAAATACGACGGCACAGGACGCGTCGGTTTTGACACAGTGTCAAAAAAAAACAATATGAGAAAATAACAAAACGAGAGAAACAAAAAAAATGATTGAATGTAACTTGACAAAGGTGAGCGTAACGTATAATATAACGCGTATGGTCCGTTCGGGTGTACGGTGTTCGAAGAACAACCCGACCGTAGTGATGGGCGGTATTGAATAAAAACTATCGAATTATTCGATAGTCTTGCTGAATTAGTTACTGAATAATTAATATCAATTATTCGAATAATTATTTATTATTCGAATGAATAATTAATTATTTAATATTTACTAAATAATAATTATTTGTTTGAATATTATTGAATAACTTTATCAGTTATCACTATATTATTTATTATTATTATTATTATTCTCACGGATTTTTATCCGTGATTATTCTATTAATAATCTATTATACGAATGAGAATTATTTGAATATTATTTTAAATAATATTTAACAAGTAATTTTTGGTTGTCAGTTTGTCACTTGCCACTAGTTATTTTCAATTTTGTGTGTTTACTATTACTATTAGCAGTGTTGTAAAGTATTTGAGTAAAAGTATTCAAATACTTTTTTT